>NW_024749285.1:0-21563 GCF_018991925.1 Homarus americanus
GTGTTTGTTAAAATCTTAGTCGCTGTTGTTATAATCATGGCCGTGGTTGTTATAATCATAGTCGTGGTTGTTATAATCATGGTCGTGTTTGTTAAAATCTTAGTCGTGGTTGTTATAATCATGTTCGTGGTTGTTATAATCATGGTCGTGGTTGTTATAATCATGGTCATGGTTGTTATAATCATGGTCCTAGTTGTTATAATCATGGTCGTGGTTGTTATAATTATGGTCATGGTTGTTATAATCTTGGTCTTGGTTGTTATAATCATGGTCGTGGTTGTTATAATCATGGTCGTGGTTGTTATAATCATGGTGGTGGTTGTGATATTTATAGTCGTGGTTATGATCATAGTCGTGTTTGTTATAATCATGGTCGTGGTTGTTATAATCATAGTCGTGGTTGTTAAAATCATGTTCCTGGTTGTTATAATCATAGTCGCGTTTGTTATAATCATGGCCGTGGTTGTTATAATCATAGTCGTGGTTGTTATAATCATGGTCGTGGTTGTTATAATCATAGTCGTGGTTGTTAAAATCATGTTCCTGGTTGTTATAATCATAGTCGCGGTTGTTATAATCATGGCCGTGGTTGTTATAATCATAGTCGTGGTTGTTATAATCATGGTCGTGTTTGTTAAAATCTTAGTCGTGGTTGTTATAATCATTGTCGTGGTTGTTATAATCATGGTCGTGGTTATTATAATCATGGTCGTGGATGTTATAATCATGGTCATGGTTGTTATAATCATAGTCACGGTTGTTATAATCATAGTCATGGTTGTTATAATCATAGTCGCGGTTGTTATAATCATGGCCATGGTTGTTATAATCATGGTCGTGGTTGTTAAAATCATGGTCGTGGTTTATATAATCATAGTCGCGGTTGTTATAATCATGGTCGTGGTTGTTATAATCATAGTCGTGGTTGTTATAATCATAGTTGTGGTTGTTATAATCTTGGTCGTGAGCGTTATAATCATGGGCGTGGTTGTTATAATCATATTCGTGGTTGTTATAATCATGTTCGTGGTTGTTATAATCATGGTCGTGGTTGTTATAATCATGGTCATGGTTGTCATAATCATAGTCGAAGTTGTTATAATCATGGTCGTGGTTGTTATAATCATCTTCGTGGTTTATTATAATCATGGTCGTGGTTGTTATAATCATAGTCGTGGTTGTGATAGTCATAGTCGTGGTTATGATCATAGTCGTGTTTGTTATAATCATAGTCGTGGTTGTTATATTCCTGGTCGTGAGTGTTATAATCATGGTCGTGGTTATTGTTATAATCATAGTCATGGTTGTTAATCATGTTCGTGGTTTGTAATAGTTATGGTCGTGGTTGTTTTTAATCATGGTCGTGGTTGTTATAATCCTTATTCGTGGTTGTTATAATCATGATGCGTGGTTGATATAATCGTAGTCGTGGTGGTTTTAATCATGAGTAAGTGGTTATGATCATAGTCTTGGTTGTTATAATCATAGTCGTGGTTGTTATAAATCTTGGTACGTGAGCGTTATAATCATGGTCGTGGTTGTTATAATCATATTCTTGGTTGTTATAATCGTGTTCGTGGTTGTTATAATCATGGTCGTGGTTGTTATAATCATGGTCGTGGTTGTTATAATCATGGTCGTGGTTGATATAATCATGGTCGTGGTTGTTATAATCATAGTCGTGGTTATGATCATAGTCGTGGTTGTTATAATCATAGTTGTGGTTGTTATAATCTTGGTCGTGAGCGTTATAATCATGGGCGTGGTTGTTATAATCATATTCGTGGTATTTATAATCATGTTCGTGGTTGTTATAATCATGGTCGTGGTTGTTATAATCATGGTCATGGTTGTCATAATCATAGTCGTAGTTGTTATAATCATGGTCGTGGTTGTTATAATCATCTTCGTGGTTTATTATAATCATGGTCGTGGTTGTTATAATCATAATCGTGGTTGTGATAGTCATAGTCGTGGTTATGATCATAGTCGTGTTTGTTATAATCATAGTCGTGGTTGTTATATTCCTGGTCGTGAGTGTTATAATCATGGTCGTGGTTGTTATAATCATATTCGTGGTTGTTATAATCATGGTCGTATTTGTCATAATCATGGCCGTGGTTGTTATAATCATAGTCGTGGTTGTTATAATCATGTTCGTGAGTGTTATAATCATGGTTGTGGTTGTTATAATCATATTCGTGGTTGTTATAATCATAGTCGTGTTTGTTAAAATCTTAGTCGTGGTTGTTATAATCATTGTCGTGGTTGTTATAATCATAGTCGTGGTTGTTATAATCATGGTCGTGTTTGTTAAAATCTTAGTCGCTGTTGTTATAATCATGGCCGTGGTTGTTATAATCATAGTCGTGGTTGTTATAATCATGGTCGTGTTTGTTAAAATCTTAGTCGTGGTTGTTATAATCATGGTCTTGGTTGTTACAATCATGGTCGTGGTTGTTATAATCATGGTCGTGGTTGTTATAATCATGGTCGTGGTTGTTATAATCATGGTCGTAGTTGTTATAATCATGGTCGTGGTCGTGATACTTACAGTATCTAATATACTATAAGAAGCAATAGAATACAGGTTAGAGTAATTAGTTAAAGAAATCATTCGCCATAAGGAGAGGTTAAAATCATAAAAAAATATATATATTATGAATCACCGATGATCATTCCGAGATAAATTATATTATGAAGATAAGTGACCTTGATTCGGGTTAGATTAGTCACCATCTGCTTAAGTCATCACCTGTGTTATGTCATCATAGTCATCAAGTACAATAGTCTGTTTTAGACCCATCTCACATAACTGACCGACCATCGATGTTCTTTCCGCGGGAGGGTGTTAGTTTTCAATGCGTCTTATTATTTACGTTGGTGGATGTAAGACCTCCTACCCTCACTGACGCAGCTATGGTCAATTTGGTGTTATTCTTGTTTATAAATGCCTTCTAATCTGTCTCAAGTCTATCCGTCCTGTCTATTGCCATCCCAACTGTTTGTTCGTCTGCATGGTGTTTGAATGCAAGCCCGTCTGTACTCTTTGTGTAGTCAAATCTGTCTGTCTTATCCATTGTTGCCGTGTGTCTGCCTGTTTGCCTAATGTGAACCAGTCAGTCAGCTGTCTGTCTGTCATGTTAGTTGCCATATTGTCTATTTGTGCATCTATGAATCTGTCTATTTTTGTCAACCTCTTGTCTGTTTCACTGTCTATATTCACCCTGTGTCTATTGTAGTCATCTTCTCCATGCATTCCCGGCATTATCTTTTTATCTCTTCTCTTTTTCCATGTACAGTCACCCACAGGAATATGTATACACTGTAGCTGTAAGGTTGTCTGGTAACGTTGAAACTGGGCATCCACACCCATAATGAAACTCAGCTCCCCCCCCCACCTGTTATCTCTAACTATTTTCTGTTTCCCCTTCTTTATTCTTCCATTTACTCATCTTACTTCCTTTACTAATCCAAACAACATTAAAAAAAAGTAGGCTAGCAGAAAAAGTGGGGGGAGGAGGAGGGAGCCGTACAATAACTGCAATCTTCCGGCCGGCAGACAGCGTACAGAGGTATCTTTTGCCAGCGTAAATAAAATGGTTAATTAATGCCTTCCTAAAGAAACCATCGACATGGGACCAGGTTTGTTCCACTCTACGAATTTTTTGCGATTTTTCCCCCAAGTTTGATGAAAAACGATTGTGCCGTTTCGGCTGCCCAGAACAGATACACACACACAGCTAGTCCTACAGTATATTAGATACCTATTTCTGAGCTGCGCCTCCCCTCCCTTCAATTTCTTATAAATTCCTTTCTTTATTTCTATGTCATGTTTAAGTTTTCTGGTCATCCACCTTGGCTCATTCTTATTTGACCTGATTTTTATGTATGGTATATTTTGTTCTTGTGCTTTACGTAGTATACGAGTGAACATATTATAGTCATGATCAATTGTAGTGTCACCTGTGACCTCAACCGTTCCTACTGGGGACTGACCTGACTGTTCCCAGGCGACCTCACCTAGGTACCTACTTAACCCCTGATAATCTGCCAATCAAAATTTGGGACTCTGACCATATTGACATTGTTTTTCGTTTCCCAATTTAGGGTGATCCTGATTTCTATGTCATCACTGTTCTCTAGTTCTTCCCCTAATGTGATATCTCTGATAATATTTTCTTTATTTGTTAATACTAGGTCTAATATATTGTTACCTCCAGAAAGTTCTGTAATTTGTTTTTTCAAAAAAATTGTCCTGTACTACAATGTTGTCCCAGGCAATATTTCTGAAGTTGAAATCCCCCATAATGCACAGGTTGTTGTATTTTGCTGCCCTACTCATTTCCTGCCATATGGGCTGAGCTGCTTCTTTCCCAAGACTTGGGGGCCTGTAAATCACTCCCATAATTAGTTTTTCTCTTTCTTCCGCAATTTCTACCCATACAGACTCGGTTCCAATTTCACCCTTTATTGAATTATTAATACAACATTTTAATATATCCATGACGCAGAATGCAACGCCTTCTCCCTTTCTCTCTTCCATGCCCTTGTGAAAAAGGTTGTCCCCTTCTATGTGGTACTCTGATAAAAAGTTCTTGCTCGCCAGATTCATCCAAGTTTCGGTGATTGCTATGACGTCTACATTCTCTGCACATACAACCGCTCTCAGCAAGTCTATTTTATTTCTAACGCTCCTACTGTTTGTATAGTATATATTTAAACCTACCATTCCCTAGTCCCGTTTTACCCCTTGTCCTGAATACCAATTTTACTCCCCAGGACCTGCTTGTTTTTTGACTAACACTTGTTTTTTGACTCCCACTTACCCCGACCTCTCTCTACTGGCGAAACCCTCCCTTTGGAGTGACAATTTCATGCTCCAGGGATGCAGACAACGTCTTTACCCCCGTGCGAGACAGGTGTACTCCGTCACGACTGTACAGATAGTTGTTGCCATTGAATGGTTGCCAGTTATCAATGAATGCCCAACCATTACTTGCAGAATGTTTTTCCAGTCGGCAATTTATAGCAATTGTCCTGGAAAGCCATTCACAACCAACTCCTCTTCTAGGCAAGACACCACATACTATCGGGATCCCTCCCCTATCTCTAATCTTCCCCAGCGCCTCCTTATACCTCGTGAAAGTTCCTCACTCCTAGCCTTTCCTATGTCGTTACCTCCCACACTAAGACAAACTACTGGATTGGTACCCTCCCCTGACAAATCCCTATCTATCCTCTCAGATACATGCCCTATCCCAGCCCCAGGAAAACACACCCTAGTCCTACGTTTCCAATCTCTTGCAAAAAAAGTCCTATCTAAGAACCTCACCTGGCTGTCCCTAACTACCACGACCTTACCACTGGGCAAGGTATGAACAACTGCCATTTTCACTCCTAGCACCACATTGTCCTGTCTCTTTTCTTCCTCGTCCTGCCTCTTCTCTTCCTCGCCAGCTTCCGCCAGCACTTGGTAGGGATTACTGCACTCCACATCCTGGTCAGCTTTCCTGATTCTGACTCTAGTCCCCTTGGAAGCAACCACTCTCCAACCCTGTTCCTCCTGAAGGAGTTCAGACATGAGGGCTTCGTTCTCACCCTTTAACACGTCCATCTCTCTCCTCAACTGCTCCAGCTGACTTAACAGAGTAGCCAGGAGATCGTCTTTCCTCACACTTCGCCCCTCTTCCCCCACAACACAACGATCCCCAACTACCACGGCGGCCATTTCCTCTGGTCACTAACACGAGCACGTCCTTCTCCATGCTAGGTCAGGTAGTTCTTAATTAACATTTGTTTTACAGTGCATGAGTTTTCAAATGCCACATTAGCGTTCCAGGTTTTCAGTTGTTTAGGAATTTGAGAGAAATTTTTGTTAAATGGTAATACGAAGAGATTCTTATTGTCATGGGTGGGCTTAGGGTCAGTTCTTTAAAAAAAATTCTTAGTAATGTTAAGGCATTTGTCTATAAAATATCAAGGGTACATAAGGTTCAAGCCAATATTATAGATATATTTATATTCCTCATCAATGAATTCCGGACCATATTCTTAGAGCACGTAAAAACATTGATGAAAATACTGACTGTTTAACTCTATTATGGTGGGAAGACTAATAATGAATGTATGAACACACATTAATAGGTTTCCTATAAATACTGAACTAAAAGGTGTTACCTATTCTGTGGATCAAACAGTCTAGGAATGGCAATTTGCAGTCATTCTCTAATTCCACAGTGAATTTGATCAAGGGGGCTAAGTTGTGGTAGAAAAGCTTTCAGGTCCTCATTACATGACCAAAGATATATTACATCATCTATATGTTACTTAAGCAGATAAAGCCAACACAGTAGTGATTTTAAACAAAGATGATTATGTTTCTAAAATGAATGACCTTTTAAGTGATGTTGCAAAATATTCTAAGCTCATAAATAATCCTCTCAACACCGTTAACACCCAGTTTAACAAAAAAAATTAAGTCTCTATTGAGAGGTAAAGCTAATCTCAATAAACATTTTGCTACAACGTCCCCTCCACTGCCACACATGTACGGTCTAATCAAGACTCACAAGCCTAATAAACCAGCAAGACCCACCATTAGCTCAGTTGGGTCAATCTCTTATAAGTTATATAAATGGTTAGTCTCTCTACTAAATCCCCTAGTTGGCAACATTTCTGACTCTAATATTAAGAATAATATGGATCTGGTTGATAAACTCAATAACTTACACATTAAATACGATTTTAAACTGGTCAGTTTTGATGTAGCATCACTCCTTACAAAGGTCCCACTTGATGATTTACTGGAGTTCCTCATAGATTCCCTGGATAATATTTCGTTGCCCGTCTCGAAAGACGACTTCATCGAACTCATCAAACTATGTATTAAGGATTGCAAATTCGAATTCAATGGGGAATATTATGCTCAAAAATTTGGTATGGCAATGGGTAATCCACTCTCACCTGTATTAAGCAACCTATATATGGAATTCTTTGAAAAGAAACTATTAAGTAATATTTTACCACCCTCAGCAGTCTGGTTTAGATATGTTGATGATGTATTATGTCTCTGGCCATGTAATGAGGACCTAAAAGCTTTCCTACCACAACTTAACAACTTAGCCCCCTCGATCAAATTCACTGTGGAATTAGAGCAAGACTGTAAATTGCCATTCCTAGACTGTCTGATACAGAGAATAGGCAACACTTTTAAGTTCATTATTTATAGAAAACCAACTAATGTGTGTTCATACATTCATTATTATTCTGCCCACCATAATAAAGTCAAACAGTCAGTATTTTCAACAATGTTTTTACGTGCCTTGAGAATTTGCAGTCCGGAATTCATCGATGAGGAATACAAATATATATATATATATATATATATATATATATATATATATATATATATATATATATATATATATATATATATATACATATACAAGTAAATCACTGTAGGTGCGCGTGATCCACGTATATGCTGATAACCACAAAGAAACAAGAAAACACGCAGTACTGGGATAATGCCTACTCAATATTACCGTGCAATTCAATTGTCAGTATGAACATTATAGAATCCAGTCTAATTAAACATACCGAATCTGTCAACATGAATTTGAGTAATGATATGTACAAACTGAACAATTTTGTGATTAAGAAGATTTGTAACCAGGTGAGAAGGTTGGGTCATCTTACCCTATAACCGAACTAGGGACAGCTGCTGTGCTTAGAGATGGCATGGTCAATTTTTTTATTAATTAGATTAGTTAGGGTCACTACCTTATGATCAGAACATTGTGGACACCTGCTATCCCCTAGGGACTTGATCTCACTTTCCTCTACTGTATATATTAGCCTTGTCAAGTATTATTCTTTAGTCTGCACTCATCCCTGAAGATGTGAATTACACGAAAGCGCTTGGGAACTTTTTTGTTGTTTCCTTGTGGTTATCAGCATATATTATATATATATATATATATATTATATATATATATATATATATATATATATATATATATATATATATATATATATATATATATATATATATATATATATATATATATATATTTAATTTTTCAGGTTATCAGGTTGATCTGGAATTAAAGAACAAAAATAAATCCACAATCTCGACAGGATAGCAGGCACACTTGTCTTCGCTAAGATAATTGTAGTACAATGTGTTTTGTCTTATAAAGGAGTGGAACTGTGAGGAGAAGCTCATTAGTGTATTGTAACTTGAATGAGCGTTCATTATGCAGTGAGATTACCAGTTGCTTCTGGATGCTCATTCTGACACTGCCTTTACTGTACGGAGCATTGAATCAGTATCCATATCAGTTGTCGTACTTGAAGTTCTAGTACCAGTATCACATCAATTTCTTTACTTACCAGATGGCGTTGGTAACAGGATGACTCCCATACACACCCAAGCCGCCTGCAACAATAACAGGGTTCTCTTCACCATCCCCGTCTCTTATGTGCCACTGAAAATAAAGAAGTTGAATGCATGAAAACCTTCGACCTGTAAAAGAAGCATTTGTATTATATCAGAGAGGGAAACTCTTGTGATTGATATTATTATAAACCTACAGAGGTTTCCCATCTGTGTATACAGAGGGCGTACCCTTTATCCACCCCGGCCAGTACTCTACAGTAGTCAGGTACACTCACGCGCCATAGTCTCGATGCACCCTCTACCCCTACTCCTGACTCGAGGGAAGTCGTAGCCTTGACTTCATACCGAACGTCTCATCGCCCCCCCCCCCTCCACTCTCACTTCCCCCCCACTCATCGTTCAGTGGTGCAATGTGGTAGCTCGAAGTTTCGCTGGATTGTACGAATAGCAGTTCATGATGTAATATTTGAGAGAATATACTGTATGCACGATACAGTTTTTTTAGTGACTTCAGGACACTTTATTTACCATCACTATACTTAACATTACTTCCCTCAAGCCAGGAGTAGGGGTAGAAGGTGCATGGAAACTACGGCGCGTGATTGTACCTGTATCAATTACATTTCCCGCCTGAACCTGCTGCAACCAGAGTATCAGGACTCCTTTTCAACCTTGCTCTCTTACGGCTGTATATTATTGTATGTCTATTATACTTATTGAGTCTTTTCTGTATAGTTTATATTTAATCTACTGTTGCTTTTAAGACTAATCTGCTAATAATACCGAAGTCATAAGCACGTTTTATTTTTCTACAACTGTTGTTGTAGGAAATTGCTTAATAAAGCTATTCCCTACAGAAGCAAAAAAGTAGACATTTATTTATAATAGATTTGCTTACGGTAGACTTTGGCAAATCATAAGAACATAATGGAGGAAACTGCAGCGGGCCTATTGGAGTGTTTACCTATTTCGCGCCTAAATCTAAATTTTTCTAATTTAAAACCATTGTTACGAGTTCTCTCCTGGTTGGATAATTTGAGTACCTTTGTAATGTCCCCTTTGTTTAGCCCTGACTTCGATTTATACACCTCTATCATGTCGCCCCTCGCTCTACGTCTCTCGAGGGAGTGCAAATTAAGATGCTTTAACCTGTCTCTGTACTTAAGGTTCCTAATGCCAAGGATTAGTCGTGTCATTCTCCTCTGGATTCTTTCCAAGGATTCTATATCCATTCTGTAATACGGTGACCAGAAATGAACTGCGTAATCCAGGTGAGGTCTCACAATGCGCAAGATATAATCTTAAGATGACCTCGCTAGTCTTGTAACTGACACTCCTTTGTATGAACCCAAGTACTTTATTTGCCTTATTACGAGCAAAAACACTTTGTTTACTTGGCTTAAGATTCTTACTTATCATTACTCCTAAATCTCTCTCGCAGTAGGATTTTGGCATCGTTGTTCATCTGGTAACTGGTTTCCCTGTTTACATCTCCTATACTGAGTACTTTACATTTGTCCACATTGAATTTCATCTGCCATTTTTCAGACCACTCGAAAAATTTGTTTAGATCTTCCTGCAGTTTTGCAGACTCCTCGTCAGATTTAATTACACGTCCTATTTTAGTGTCATCAGCAAATTTACTTATGTTGCAGTCTATGCCGATATCTATGTCGTTTATGTATATTATAAATAATAATGGTCAAAGTATTGAGCCTTGCCGAACTCCACTAGTGACGTTGCTCCAATGGGATTTAGTGCCGTTAATGCTCACGCGCTGTTTCCTGTCCTGTAACCACGCCCTAATCCATTTTAGAATATTACATTTAATGCCATGTGCTTCTACCTTTCTTATTAGTCTTTCGTGGGGGACTCTGTCGAAGGCTTTGCTAAAGTCGAGATAAACCGCATCATAATTGTGTCCCTCGTCCACCGATTCGAAAACTGATGAAAAGAATGTTAATAGATTAGTTAGACATGAACGCCCGCTTGTGAAGCCATGCTCGGAATCATTGATCAATTTGTGCTTCTCCAGGTGGTTTCGAATAGAGTTTGAAATGATTGCTTCCAGTAATTTGCCTACTTAATCCTTTTTCTTGCAGGCGGTGGGACGTGTGTGTGGGAGCTCCGTGTTTTTCTTCGAGAAACAGGGTCTTTCCAGGAGTACCCAGTATAATTTTTAGGAAATATGATTCGTGAGTGACTAGTGAGTGTCGTGACCAGTACAATATCTATCTGTGATCCCCCTAAGTAGATATATTTGTCAATTTACTGGTGTATTTGTGACTGCCAGTGACCTGTAGGCCCACCAAACTCACCTCAGTGCCAGGGCTTGTAATCTGAGCCCTGTCCACCCCCTCTCACTCCCCCCCCGTCCCACCAGGCCACCCAGCTGACCACAGCAACTCAGCCGTCTCCACACTACCAGCTATTCAGCCCTTACTAGCTCCAATATGTCTAACTTGGCTGCTAGTATCAAAAATTCCAATTTCACGAAACAACAGCTGACTGATGTGATAATGGGAGTCCAACGGACTCTCATACAGGACGTCATACAACAAATGAATAACGAGACTATCAGGAAGCTAGAAGAAGCTGACCGGAATTATCGCAAAAGGAAATAAGTGACTTACAAGCAAAGTTGAACGTTGAAGCTAAAGAGAACCGAACACTCAAGACCCAAGTTCAACAGCTGAGTGAGGAAAATTCCAAGCTCCAAGCGGAACTAACGACAACAGCAGACCGGGTGGATTATGTGGATGACATGAGGCGGCGAAACAACCTCAGGATTGCCGGTATCCCTGAAGACACCCACGAGAACTGGGAGTCATCCCAACGCAAAATTTCACGCTTGCTGAATGAACATTTTCAACTTCCTGAAGTAAAGTTTGACCGTGTTCAACGCTTCGGGAAACCCAACCCCTCCACCCCCGCGACATCATAACTAAATTCTCGTCCCCCTCTGACCGGGACAAAGTGTTTTATCAACGCAGTAAACTGAAAGGCACTACTATCTTCGTCAACGAGGATCTCTGCCCAGGTACGACTAAAGCCCGTCTACAGAAATTGGACCAGTTTAAAGGAGCCAGGAAAAAAGGGAAACATGTGACGTTCAGTCATAAAACTCTTGTTGTGAGGGATTGGGCAAGTAGACACTAGCCCACTCACCCACCCGCTGTACCAACCCCCCCAAGCCCCTCGAGAATCCCCTCCCTACCGAGGGGGAACCAGCCACCGTCGCTATCACTTGCGGAGTTTCCCCCCCCTGTCGGCCAACTCAAGTACTACACGTCTACCCTCTGTGGTGAAAACCAGCAACCCTCAAACCCGAGTGACAGGAGCACCTCCCACTCCATCTGGGAATCACCCTCAACAGTCATCCTAATTTTGTTGGTTGTTGCACTTGTGAGTACGTTACCCCCCCACCCCCCACTATTATAATGCTCTTAGATCTTCCTTTTTCACACCTCAGTGACCCTGAGTTTTTACTGCTCCTCAATCAGTATCAATGTCCCCACAATAATGATACTAGTGTCATTCCCTTAGATGTGCTAGATCGTATGTGTTACACCCCATTTCCCCATGGTGTCGACACAATACTCCCTCATATCGATCCTGATGTCTTTCTATAAAATTCACTGGGTTACACCAACCCAAACTGTAACTATTACTTTCCTGACTCCCCCGAGTTTAGTTCTAGTCTCCTACTACCTCATTCCTTCTCCTTGACTAGCCATCACATCAGCTGTATTCCCCTTCATCTAGATACCTTTTTAGATCAGTGTTTATCTTCTATTGCCCACAAATTTGATGTACTTTGGTTCTGTGAGACCAAACTCACTAACGATGTTGACCATTTGTATAACATTCCTAATTATAATAGACACTGCGTCAACACGTCACGACACAGTGGTGGTGTCGCCCTATATGTTGATATCAAGTATTACACCTCTGTAAGAGATGATTTCAAGGTTCAGGAGGAGTACATGGAGAGTGTTTTCATTGAATTACGTAACGACACACGAAATATCCTAGTAGGGATAATCTACAGAAGACCCCACACTAATGTAAGGAATTTTCTTGATAAATTTTCGGAGCTTATCTCTATCATAAGTTCAGAGAGGAAAGACTGCTACATCACAGGGGATTTCAACCTTGAACTATTAAAATCAGAAACCGACACCTCAGTATTAAACCTTCTTGCTACATGTCATTCTGAACTCTTTTTCAACACATAACCAAACCCACTAGAGTAACTGCCACCTCTACCACTGTGATAGATCATATCTGGACTAGCAACACTCCTAACAACCTAGCAAGCGGAATTATTTATAACAATATCTCAGAACACTTCCCAGTTTTTGCCATGTATAAAACAGCCACAAGACCTGAAAGGTCTAGTAGAGTCTCAATTCAATACAGAGACTACTGCGCCGACAACATGCTCCTTTTTGAAAACAACCTAATGAATGCTAACTGGGATCTTGTCTATGCCTCCAACAACCCTAACGTGAACAGCAGTAACTTCTCTTGCATCTTCAATGCTTGCTTTGATGAATGCTTCCCGCTCAAGACTAAGTCAGTGAAAACTGTATCCATTTCCAAACCCTATATCACAAGCGAACTTAAGATAATGATAAAGGAAAAACACAAACTCCAAAGGAAATTTACAAAAAGACCCATAACTTTCGGTGATGCTTACCGAAGTATCAGAAATAGAGTAACACAAGCAGTTAGAAATGCCAGACGTAACTATTATACAAATAAGCTCCAGTCAGCATCAGGCGACAGTAAGAAAACCTGGAATGTCATAACTTCTATTCAGAACAGGAACACTCAGCCTTCGGCCCCCCACTCAGCTTTTATGATAAACGATTCAGTTATAACGGAACCCTCCCTCATTGCCAACCACTTCAATGAATATTTTATTAATGTTGGCAAAAATCTTGCAGAGAGCATCCCTGATCACCATGAGGAATTTAGAGCCTACCTGCAAAACAGACAGCAAAATGAACTATTCTTATCCCCTGTCACAGCAGGTGAATTACTGGCCATCATAAAAATGTCCAAACATGCAGCAGCAGGCGAAGACAATATACCAATGAGCATCATTAAGAAAGTGGCCTACTTATTACTACCTGTTCTCCTCCACATTTGTAACTCCTCCTTCACTAGTGGTGTCTTTCCTGATAAAATGAAAATTGTTAAAGTCCACCCGGCATATAAAAAATCTGGGGATAAAGGTCTCTTCAAGAATTACCGCCCCATATCAGTCCTCCCAGCCTTGAGTAAGATACTGGAAAAGCTAGCATGTAATAGACTAAATTCCTTCTGCAATGCCAATAACATCTTTACAGACTCCCAGTTTGGATTTAGAGCTAGAAGGTCGACTGAGAGTGCTCTGCTATCCTTTACTAAAGACATCTTAAATTCCTTTGATGACAGTCAGTTCACAGTCGGTATATTCTTGGACCTCTCTAAAGCCTTCGATACTGTCGACCATACCATCCTCCTTTCTAAGCTTGAACAATAAAATTACAATTACAATTGGTTTACCTCATATCTGTCCAGCAGGATGCAGCATGTCTGTTATGATAACCACCAATCTGACTCCTCGCCAATCTTGTATGGAGTCCCCCAAGATTCAATTCTCGGTCCAGTACTGTTTTTGTTGTACATAAACGACATAGTCCGCGCCACCTCACTCATAAAATACAACTTATTTGCAGACGATAGTAATCTCTATGCCAGCAACTCAGACCTCCATTCCTTGATAAGAACTATGAACACTGAATTAACTAAAGTCGGGCCTGGGTAATACGTAATGAACTGACCTTACACCTTGAGAAAACCCACTATACGATCTTTCACAGAAAAAAAGCTTACCTCAAACGCAAACAAAATACTAAATTCCTCGGAGTTATTGTTGATGAAAAACATAACTGGAGAAACCACATACAAGCCATTCACAGTAAAATCAATAAACAGTGCGGTATCATGTATCACACTCAAAAGTCACTCACTCTCACAGCAATGAAAGAAATCTATCATGATCTTGGTTACCAACACCTGATACACTGTCACACACTAAGGGGGGGCCTCTGGCTCTTCAAAAACACAATCTCTGGTTAGTGCACAAAAGAGAGTTGTACGGACAATGACCTACTTGAAAAAAACAGATCGCACAAACAAAAAATTTACTATATTGAAATTTTTAAAATTCGACGATACTAATGCATACTGCTGTGCTCTCTTTGTTTACAAATCTATCAATCACTTGCTTGACAATAATTACTTCCAGTTCCGGAATAATCAGAGATACAACTTAGGCACCCAGAGCTACTAAGACCACCCCCCATGCTCTCCTCTCAGTCCCAGACCTCCATAAAATATCATGGTGCGAAGGTGTGGAACAGCTTACCCCCACATATCCGAGCAAAGACTACGCTCCCTTCCTTTAAATCATCTCTAAAAAAATATCTATTGTCGAAGTATTAATACTTCTTGTAACACTTATTACATTTACAGTACCTGCTTTTATTGTACCATCAAAACCGTTTTATCGGAAATTATCATTTAAATAAATAAGTAATTACCATTTCAATAAACATAATTGCCAACTAGACATAATCCTGAAAGCTCTGTCCTCTTGTACTGCTCCCCCATTATACTTATGTTTTCAAATTCCACTCTAATTTATATGTATATGTGTATGTGTATGTATGTGTGTGTATATATATATATATATATATATATATATATATATATATATATATATATATATATATATATATATATATATATATCTTGATAAAATCACACGGGAAAATGGAAAGAACGGAGTACCTTAGCTTTCGTCTTTATTCAAGACATCTTCAGTTGCCTCTGAAGATGTCTTGAATAAAGACGAAAGCTAAGGTACTCCGTTGTTTCCATTTTCCCGTGTGATTTTATCAAGATTTATCTTATCCACGTTTTCATTGTGGATTTACATGAAATATATATATATATATATATATATATATATATATATATATATATATATATATATATATATATATATATATATATATATATTATATATATATATATATATATATATATATATATATATATATATATATATATATATATATATATATATGTGTGTGTGTGTGTATATATGTATATGTATGTGTATATGTATGTATCAATAAATGAATAAACAAAATAATAATAACAAACTAAATAAATAAAATAAAAAATGAAAAATAATAAATAATAAAATATATAAATATTGAAGTGATAACCGTGGTAACACTATGAGATGTACTTATTACTACCATGCTTTTGTACTATTCCAGATGATACTAAATGTTACATAATACTTCCTTGAGATAAATGTATAGCATGTATGAGGTGCCTCAAAGAGAGCTCAGGTTCTCAACTGGCTCAGCCATGTTAATAATGTTATTATTATCCACTCTGTATCTGTGTTTTTCTGGCTAAATAAACTGTCTCATTTCAATTCAGTTCAATTCAACAATTGATGTTAGACTGATTGGACGGTAGTTAGAGGATAGTGATCTATCCCCCTTCTTGAAAATCGGTATTACATTCGCTATCTTCCAGGATTCTAGTACTACGCCTGTGTTTAAGGACATGTTAAACAACTTTGCTAAGGGAATACTAAGCTCTTCCTTACATTCTTTTAATACTCTGGCAAATATCTCATTGGGATCAGGTGATTTATTAGGCTTTAGCTTGTCTATTTGCTTACTAATATTGTTATTAGTCACTACTATCTAGCTTAATTTGTTTTCTTCACTATCTCTGGATAGGGGCGGTGCCTCGGGTATCATGTTTAAATTTTCGGTGGTGAAAACTATTGAAGTATATTTATTAAGAGCATTGCTCATTTCTCCGTCGTTATCAGTTAGCTCGCCTGTATCTGACTGTATTGGCCCAATCTTTTCTCGTGTTCTAGTTTGATACATTTGATAGAATCCCTTGGGGTTTGTCTTCGCCTCCTTGCTATCCTCAGCTTATTATTCCTCTTTGCTTTCCTTATCTCGGTCTTAACCTACCGGCCAATACCTTATAATAACCCTGAGGTAAATTTTGCCACGATTTATCCTCCTACCTATAGCCTTCCTTTGAGCAATAATGTTCTTTAAGTAATTATTTATCCATTTAGGGTCATTACTGTTTGATCTGAGTTTTTTGTATGGTATGTTCTGCCTTTGTGCATTAAGTAACTCATTATTTAAATTGTCGTGGTACTCTGCAACCTCAGATCTCGTTATGAGGTCGGTTTCAACCGTCAGGTCCATGTAGTTCACCCCCAAGCGTGATGCCCCTTCACTCAACTGCCTCTTCAAACTATCAAAGTTTGCCCTTCTGAAATCTGGGACTTTTGTGGAATTTTCCTTACGGCTGCCCTGAAAATCTAACTGGAATCTAAATTCTTTGTGATCGCTGTTTGCAAGTTCGTTCCCTACCTCGACTTTACTAATGAGGTCTTCTCTGTTTGACAGAACTAAATCAAGTATATTATTACCCCGGTTAGGTTCGGTTATATGTTGACTTAGAAAACAGTCCTGGATCGTTTCAAGAAAATTCTCTGATTCTGAGTTACCCGTAAGGTCAATCCAATCTATTTGGCCAAGGTTAAAGTCACCTACTATAATGACTTTGTTGTGTATGGAAGTGCTGCGTATTTCATCCCAGATAAGTCGCTCATTAACTCTATCAAGATTGGGAGGTTTATACATTACTCCTGGGATTAATTTATCCCTACCGTCGATTACTTCTATCCAAATTGTTTCTGTATTAAGCTCAGTTTTTATTTCCTTATTTATTTCAGTGTTCTCATTGGTTTGTTAGGTCAATAGTTAACGATTGTGAGTTTTCCAAAAATTACGTTAATAGATACTTCCTCCTCCTAGGACTGACCTTCAGGATAAAACATATTTAAAAGATAATTTTTCGTAATTTATTCAATACACTGATAAATAAACATAACATACAAGATTATTAAAAATATTGGTGCAAAATAGATTAGGTATTCTTCAATTGAATATTTCGTGACTAACAAAATTTAGACCGAGTGTTGTATATCACTGTAAAAAGCTTCAAATAGTTGGAGAAAGAGGAGATTTGATCGAGTTTGTTGTGAATGTTATAAGGAACAGGATTTGGTTCATAAACAAATTGTAAAGAAGGTGAGTAATCCACCGAAGTCGTCGAAAATTGTGGCACTGTTTTTATTGTTCGTTGCTTGCCGTCATAATGTCTGGTGTTGACGTTACCATCCTGGCGCCACCGGTGTATCCACCTGTACACGGTGGACACGCTGGTACCTGTAACTTGAGCAATGACGCGGATAGATTTGCCGCCCGCCCACATTCGTACAAATCTGGCACGTTCTCTCACCCCTGTTGGCTGATACTTGCAGCGTGACTTCATAATTATATTCTGTGAAAAAAACAAAAACAAAACAATGAACTAGAGTGATTACACAAATGATAAATAATACAATGACAACAATAAATTACTTCAAGCGCATTTTGTGCTTTAAAATATAAAAAAATAACGATACAAACTTACAAAATTATATAATAACATATTAAACAGAAAATAATATGGAATAATCTACGGCAAGAAGAAGATCAGGACTCATTCATTACCTAAATACATATAATTATCGTAGTTATCTTGTTCTGTTGCGCACCCTAACAAAAATAACAGTAATGCTATAGAATAGTATTTAAACGTTGGTTCCATCTTAGTGTATTGTTATTCCATTATAAAGAATGGCTCATGATGTTTACATGTGAAACTATTATTGATAAGGTTGATTTGAAAAGAGTTATTTCTCATAATCTTGAGAGTGTCATTATTTCATTTGCATTATTGAGATATTTGGTAGAATAGTTTTACTGCCTTGTACTATACATCATATTTACATCAGTAATTATTAATTCATAAAATTAATAAATGAAATCTAAACACAACAAATTAATGTTGAAGACAACTTTACGCATGAATGTGTATATTTATATAGTCATTTTGTTTTATTAGTTTTAATTGTATTACTGTTTATCCTCAAAAATAATCGTATTCTATGAAATGTTATACCTATTTGGTGTAAGTCTGGTGTAAATGTACAGTGAAAAAATGAATTATTTTCCCGGTAGTTTGACGCATAGGCTGCAGTTGAGCCATTTGACAAAAGCATATGTGGAGTCCATAGACAATTGGCAGGTCTGTGGAATTCACCAAGGGGTCGCCAGTGACAGGATTCACTGGCAAAATTGATAAGATACTTCAATCATTCTGTAGTTAATTCTGATTTAAATAATAATTTTACTTTTAATCAATGGCGTAATCGTATACTGATTTGATGGCAGGAACCATCGAACGTTTTATAAATAGAGATAATCAGAGAAAAACTTGTTATCCTTTTACTAATAAAGGATCAGATTCTCAATATATATATATATATATATATATATATATATATATATATATATATATATATATATATATATATATATATATATATATATATATATACCGTATTTCTTGGCTCGGTGTCCTTATCGTTGACATTGTAGCACCTTGTAGTCTTGGCAACATGCGGTGGTTTCCCATCCCAGTCATACTTCTTCGGAGAGGATCTTGGGGAAGTCGACCAGGGCCGATTTACTGGTCAGCTTCTTGACAACACGGAGATGGTTACCGAGTAGTTCGGCCAGCTCGTCTTGTTCTAGATGTTCAATATCGGCGTGGGAGATCACTCCCATCACCAGATTGTCTTCTTCATGGACTTCGATTATAATTCGGGCGTCGATGCTGAACATAAGAACATAAGAAAATAAGGAGTCTGCAATAGGCCGTTTGGCCTGTGCATGGCATCTCTTGTCGAGAGTTACTACCACTCTCTATCATCCATGAATCTATCTCGCCTACCTTTGAAACTTTCTAGCGTTCCAGCACTAACTTCAAAGTTGCTAAGCTTCTTCCACTCGTCCACCACCCTATTTGTGAACCAGTATCTTCCTATCTCCCTCCTAAACCTAAACTTATCCAACTTAAATCCGTTGCTACGAGTCCTATCCTGCTCGGATATTATAAGAACTTTATCAATATCGTCTTTATTGATTCCTTTCACCCACTTAGATACTTCTATCATATCTCCCTGCACTCTTCGTCGTTCTAAGGAATGCAAGTTTAGCTTCTTTAACATATCTTGATATGGAAGGTTTCTAAGTCCCGGAATCATTTTCGTCATTCTTCGCTGCACCGACTCCAGTGAAATGATATCCATTCTATAATAAGGGCACCAGAACTGAACCGCGTAATTGAGGTGCGGCCTGACTAGCGCAAGATATAGTTGCAATAAGACCTCTGCACTCTTATTACTTACACTTCTAGATATATAAAACCTAATACTCTGTTTGCCTTATTTCGAACATTAACGCACTGTTTTCTAGGCCGTAGGTCCGGGCTTACAAGTAACCCTAAGTTTCTTTCACAAGTCGACCTTTCTAGGTTGATGTTGTTAAGGCTGTATACATTGACAGTATTTGTTCTTCCAATATTAAGTACGCTGCACTTGCTGGTGTTGAATTTCATTTGCCATTTTTCTGACCACTCCTGCAGTTTATTTATATCCTCCTGTAGTGCATTTGCATCCTACCGTGAATTAATCTGCCGCCCTATTTTGGTGTCATCCGCAAACTTGCTTATGTCACTGCTGATCCCAGTATCTTGATCGTTTATGTAGATTATGAAAGAGAGTGGGCCCACTACTGACCCCTGGGGAACCCCACTGGTTACACAGCCCCACACAGATTTAACACCATCTACGCTGACCCTCTGCGTTCTATCAGTGAGCCATGATTTTATCCAATTTAAAACTTTCCCCTCGATACCATGGACCTTAACTTTTCTCAGAAGCCTGTGATGCAGTACTCTTTCAAACGCTTTGCTAAATTCTAAGTAAATAACATCGAAACTTTCGTCATTATCTACTACCTCGAAGTCTTTCCTAAGAAACGTTAGCATATTTGTTAGAAAAAGATCTTTCCTCTGTAAACCCATGTTGAGAGTCAGAGATTAATTTGCTTTTCTCTAAATGCGATAGAATGCTATTTGCTATAATTGATTCAAGAAATTTCCCCACTACTGACGTCAAACTAATCGGCTGGTAATTTGACGCTGATGCTCTGTCTCCCTTTTTGAATATGGGTACTACATTTGCCTGTTTCCACAAGTCTGGCACAACTCCCTTGTCAAATGATTTTGTAAATAAATTTACGAGGGGTCCGCTAATCTGTTCCTTACACTCTTTCAAAACTCGAGGGAAAATTTCATCCAACCCTGGGGATTTTGCCTTCTTTAATATATTTATCTTCTTAAGAACATCCTCTTTTCTGATAGTGATATTCTTTAATTCTCTTCTTCCTTTCCCCTAAATATCAGTTCCACCTCTGGAATTTCTCATGAATTTCTTCTGTGAAAACTGATAAAAAGTAGCTGTTCAATGCCTTGCTTATTTCCTCACTATCATCGATCACTTCCCTTCTGCCTGACTTTAAAGGTCCAACTTTGTCCTTGACCTTTGTCCTATATACCTGGAAAAATCCCTTGGGATTCGCCTTGGATTCTCTCGCTATCCTGATTTCGTAGTCTCTCTTTGCTTTCCTTATATTTTTCTTAACATTCCAAGATAGTTCATTATACCTATTTCTGAGCTGCTCCTCCCCTCCCTTTAATTTCTTGTAAATTCCTTTCTTTATTCCTATGTCATGTTTAAATTTTCTGGTCATCCATCTTGGTACATTCTTATTTGACCTAATTTTTCTGTATGGTATATTTTGTTCTTGTGCTTTACGTAGTATACGAGTGAATATATTATAGTCATGATCAATTGTTGCGTCATCTGTGACCTCACCATTTCCTACTGAGGACTGACCTGACTGTTCCCAGGTGACCTCACCTAGGTACCTTCTTAACCCCTGATAATCCGCAAATCGAAAGTTTGGGACTCTGACCATATTGTCATTGTTTTTCGTTTCCCAATTTAGGGTGAACCTGATTTCTCTGTAATCACTGTTACCTAGTTCTTCCCCTGCTGTGATATCTCTGATAATATTTTCATTAATTGTTAATA
>NW_024749286.1:0-20000 GCF_018991925.1 Homarus americanus
GAGGATGATGATGATGGTGGTGGTGGTGGTGGTGGTGGTGTGGTGGTGGTGGGGTGGTGATGGTGGTGGTGGTGGTGTGGTGATGGGATGGTGGTGGTGGTGGTTGGTGGTGATGGTGGTTAGGGGTGTTGGTGGGTGTTAGGGGGGTGTTAGGGGGTGTTGGTGGGTGTTAGGGGTGTTGGTGGGTGTTAGGGGTGTTGGGTGGGTGTTAGGGGTGTTGGGTGGGTAGAATTGGTGGGTGCTAGGGTGTTGCTATGTTAAAGTGTTGGTGGGTGTTAGAGTGGTGTTGGTGGGTGTTAGGGTGTTAGGGGTGTTGTGGGTGTTAGGGGTGTTGGTGGGTGTAGGAGTGTTAGGGGTGTAAGGTGTTAGGGGTGTTGGTGGGTGTTAGGAGTGTTAGGGATGTTTGGGGGTGTTTGAGAGTGTTAGGAGTGTTAGGGTGTTGGGGGTGCTGGTGGGTGTTAGGGTGTTGGTGGTGTTAGGGGTGTCCTATACCTACCATGATTATCTTATCCCCCACACACACACACACATTCTATATAACTAATCCATCACACACAAAAAATAATTTCTCGAAAACTAATCATAATATTCTACCCATAATTAAGTCTATGGTTGTAAAAGGAAATACAAAAGAGAAAGCATTCATGGAGTCACGTATTAGGGAGAATAAAAACGGATTATGGTTTTTATATCAACATATTTACATACTGAGTCATGCAACATTGCAACAACATATGTAGAGTAGCAACGAAAGTACTGGGCTCTGAGAGAGAGAAATTCACTATAACCTCTGGACTTAAACACTCTTTATCACACACACACACACACACACACACACACACACACACACACACACACACACACACACACACACACACACACACGTCAACACACAATACACCAAAAATGTCATCCTGTGTTTGTTTAGTTGAACGAGAGAAGTGGAGAGGAAATGAATGAGTGAAGTGTGTGTGTGAGTGTGTGGTGAACGTGTGTCAAGAATAACAAACGACCACCCCCCACTCCTGTTCTTCCTTCTTTGTCTCCTCATCCTTCTTCTTCTTCTTCTTCTTCTTCTTCTTCTCCTCCTTCTCCTCCTCTTCTTCTTCCTCAAAGTCATTCTTAATATTTGATACCACCACTACAACCACAACACAATACATCATCAACAACAACAACCACAACAACTATTTACGCCTCACCCTTCGCCCACCACAACACCATCAAAACAACTACAAACATTACTAACATACTTCCCACACACACCACCATACATCACCATTATCACCACTATCACCACACACCACTACCACTATCCACAACCACCAACAACACCTACCACAACACACTAACCATTACTACCAACAATCAACTACTACCATTACTGAAGACCTACCACCAGTACCTACCACAATTCTAGCCCCCCGCCACCACCCTCAGGAGATGACCCTGCAGGAGTATCAGTAGCGAGGGTGAAGGAGAGGTCAAGGATGAGATAGTGTACCCCAGAACAAAAACTCCTGACGAAGATCTATAACACCTTCAGGATACTTTTACATCCTCTCTGTAGGATACAACAACACTCAGTCTAGACTCTCTAAGGACCTTCAGGATGACCTTTTATACCTGTGCTCCTCCTCCTGTTGATGCAAGATACAACACCTACCTCTACTGGCGAAGCTCAAGAGCCTGTAAAAAATAAAGTAACTCCTCCTACACCTACTCCTTTACCACCACCATCATCTACTCCTCCTCCACCACCACCACCTACTCCTTCACCACCCCCACCTACTCCTCCTCCACCACCACCTACTCCTCCTCCACCACCACCTCCTTCACCACCACCACCTACTCCTTCACCACCTCCACCTCTCCTTCACCACCTCCACCTCTCCTTCACCACCACAAGTCCAGCTCCTCCACAAATAGAACACAAAAGAATTCATGAAGGAGACCAGAACGTGGGATGTGGGATCATGCAGGAGGCGATGACGGTAAACACGAGGTAAATACTGTGTGTGTGTGTGTGTGTGTGTGTGTGTGTGTGTGTGTGTGTGTGTGTGTGTGTGTGTATCTCATCAAGAACACCAAAGAGGAGTAGGAAGACCTTTATATTTTATCAGTGACACACACACACACACACACACACACACACACACACACACACACACACACACACACACACACACACACACACACACACATCCCTCCCGTTTGAAGCTCTCTCATGTTGCAGAAACCTCATCTTCGACCACCAGGAGACTGACAACAGATGCAACAGCAACAAGAGAGAGAGAGAGAGAGAGTTCCTTGAGACGGAAAGAAGGAAGGCAGGAAAGAAGGAAGGAAACAGAAAGTAATTCAGCGAAAACTAAAGATAGAATGGGACACCTTTCTGATCACCATCATTACCACCCCCACCACCTATCACCATCACCACTATCACTAGCTATCACCATCACTACCTATCACCCCCTCACCACCACCCTTAACCACCTATCACCACCATAATCACCATCACTTATCACCACCATCACCACCACCATCATTATCCACAGCATCCTCCCACCGTCAAATGAGGAGAAACAGGGATGCTTATTCTGCCACACGTGTTACCTGCGCTTCTCCTCTCCTCTCCTCTCCTCACTCACTCGCCTCTCCTCTCCTCTCCTCACACACTCGCCTCTCCTTTCTCCTCATTCCCTTCCCATTTACTTACTCACCTCCTTTCACCCCTTCCCTTCCCTTCTCTCACCCCTATTTTCCTCTTTCTCCCCCATTCCTTCCACTAACTCTTCCCTCAGCCCCTCTCATTCCCCTTCTCTCCTTCTCCCTCCGCCATCTCTTCTATTTTCCTCCACCTCCACCATTCTCTTCTCTCCTTCCCCTCCTTCCCCCTTTCTCTTTTATCCCTCCACCTCCCCCTTCTTTACTTCCACCTCCCCTTCTTTCCTTCCACCTCCCCTTCTCTCCTTCCTTCCTTCCCAATCCCTTCCCCTACCACCCTCCCTCCCTCCCTACCTCTCCCTTCCTTCCCCCCTCTCCACCCCCTACTCTTCCTCCTGCTCTTCATCCCTTGCTCTTCTCACTCATGTTTATTGTGTTCTGTCATGTTCCTCTTCGTTACTACTTCCTGTTATTTTCTTTTGCTGCTAATTGATATTATCTTAACTCTTCCTCTGTTCTAGATTAAGGTTATATTACGTTGAGATTAGGTTAGGTTAGGTTAGGTTAGGTTAGGTTAGGGTGTTGGTGTAAAAGTCATGTTGATAACACACACACACACACACACACTGTATATACATAATTGGTAATGAACCTTGACCATTCTGAACCTTCTTCCTGTGATGGTGGTAGAGGTGGTGGTAGAGCTGTGGTGGTGGTGGTGGTAGAGATGGTGGTGGTAGAGGTGGTGGTGGTGGTGTGTGGTGGTGGTGGTGGTGGTGGTGGTGGTGGTGGTGGTGGTGGTGGAGGTAGAGGTTGCGTGGTGGTGGTGGGTGGTGTGTGGTAGAAGTGATGGTGGTGGTGGTGGTGGTGGTGGTGGTGGGTGGTGGTGGTGGTGTGGTAGAGGTGGTGGGTGGGGCGTATGTGTGGTAGAGGTGGTGGTGGGGGTGGTGGTGGTGTGTGGTGGTGTGGTGGGGTGGTGGTGGTGGTGAGAGTGATGTGGTGCTGGGGTGGTGGTGGTGGTGGTAGAGGTGGTGGTAGAGGTGGTGGTGGTGGTAGAGGTGGTGGTAGAGGTGGTGGTGGTGGTGGTAGATGGTGGTGGTGTGGTGTGATAGGAGTGGTGGTGGTGGTGATAGGGGTGGTGGTGGTGGTGGTAGAGGTGGTGGTAGTGGTGATGGTACTGGTGGTGGTAGAGGGTGGTAGTAGAGGTGGTAGTGGTGGTGGTAGAGGTGGTGGTAGAGGCGGTAATGGTGGTGGCAGGATCAGAGAGTCAAGGTCGACCACCGTCAGTCAGTCTCCCACGGCACCACACAGGATGTCGTACTGTGGAGGAGGAGGAGGAAGAGGAGGAGGAGGAGGAGGAAAGGAGGAAGACGGATACTTGTGGATCTTTGTCACTGTGTGTGTGTGTGTGTGTGTGTGTGTGTGTGTGTGTGTGTGTGTGTGTGTGTGTGTAATCCCTTGAGAGACATTGAGAAGTAAGAGGCGATATATTGAACTGGGAATGGGGTCACTTGTTGGTAAGCAGGGTAAGGTAAGGTTAAGTTAGGTTAGGTTAAGGTGGATTAGCTTAGGTTGGCCATGAGTGATAATGGCCAGGTGGAGAACAAGAGCCGCCTCACATGGCCCAATAAATCAACAATACTTACCTGAACTTAAGAGTATTTTACGCTCCCCGTCTCCTCATAGTGTTGTTGTGTGTGTGTGTGTGTGTGTGTGTGTGTGTGTGTGTGTGTGTCTCCTCATAGTATGGGTGACTGAGTATGTGTGTGTGTCTCCTCATTGTGTGTGTGTGGTTATTACCGTGGGAATTAGCATGAGTGTATGTATGTATGTCTGTGTTGCAACTGCCCTGTGTACGCGTATATCTTCCTTGTCAACGTGTGTGTGTGTGTGTGTATGTGTGTGTGGTGAGTGAGTCCCCGATGAGTTCACATGTGTGTACGTGTGTGTGTGTGTGTGTGTGTGTGTGTGTGTGTGGGTGAGTGAGTCCGCGGTGAGTTCACATGTGTGTACGTGTGTGTGTGTGTGTGTGTGTCGGTCTTGGTGAGATACTACATTTGTTGACGAGTTTTCAGCCACGCGATGTAATCCATTTGTGTCTGTCGGTGTTCACGGTGCGTCTGTCGGTGTGTCTGTCGGTGCGTCTGTCGGTGTGTCGGTGTCTCGGTGCGTCTGTCGGTGTGTCTGTCGGTGTGTTCTGTCCTATTGTATTCATGTCTACATTCATATGCCCAAAACCTATTGAAGATCATGGGGCAGCCAGGTAAACCCATGACCCCATACCGTGTGCCAGTGACCATATGGGTTAATGAGGTGGTGAAGTGGTTAACGGGAACACTCAACTAACTTTCACCCCCATTAAAATTGTCTCCCCATTAACTGAACATAAAGCAATGGGAGGGTTGGTAAAATGGGGGAGGGGGGAAGGGGGGTAAGGGAGGGGAGGGGGAGAGAGAGATCCATAAACCTCTCACCCATAACCCATAACACTCATTTCATGAAGAAATGGGGAAACAGTCGTATATACCTATTACCCATTAACCCCTCTCATGATTTACGAGAGGAAAAGAGATACGGACACAAGGGTCATATATTCTCATACCCATTACCTATTACGCCCAGTGAGGAAATAGGCAGATATAAACACGAAGGGTCACACACACACACACACACACACACACACACACTCTAATGGGAGGGGAAGTAGAGGAAGGAAGGGGAAGTAAGGGAAGGAGAGAGGGGAAGGGAGGGAAGAAGGAAGGAGGAGGGGGAAGTGAGGGAAGGGAAGGTGGAAGACACAAGAACGGATGGGTACCTGTTCGGTCAGGAAGGGTGTGTGTGTGTGTGTGTTGTCACCATCACTAGACAGACTTGCCTCAGGTAGGACAGGTGTGTGGACGCCCTCTGTACCGTTGTCACCTGAGTTCCCACACTCTTGACTCACCTGGGAGACGGACAGAGATATATACTTACTTAATAGCTACTAATGTCTTGTGATGTGTGAGGTTGTTATTGTTGTTCTTATTATTGTTATTATTACACACACACTATGGATAGCACCATGGAACTCCCTCACCCCAACCTTCCACTCTTTCCCATAACCCCCTCTCCCCTCCTTCCCATACACCCTCCACCTCCTGCAATACAGTCCCTAATGGCCATCACTAAATGCCCTTTCCACCTCTATCTCCCCTTCACCATCCCTCCCCTACACCAATGAAACACCCCTCCCCACACCAACAGAAACACCCTCCCCTACACCAACAGAAACACCCTCCCCCTACACCAACAGAAGCACCCTCCCCTACACTAACGGAGAAACACCCCCTCCCTCAGAACAACACCCTCCTAACTAGACCAACATCCTTCTCCCCCATCCTGCAGCAGTGAACGGAATCCCCCACACAACAACGCACCTGTACACGGTAATCGCACTACTGACTCAGACCTCCCTGACCTCCCGAGACGGAACTTTGTCGGGTCAGTCGCACGGGTCGGTCGGACGACGGACGAACGGACGCAGAAGGGCTCTCACGGAGGAGGAGGGAGAGGTGTAGCGGGGTAGGGTGGAGGAAAAGGGGGTAAAATAGCAGCAGCAGAAGGGGGAGGTGGAGGAGAGAAAGGGGAAGAGGAGGAGGAAGGAGGAGAAGAGGAGGAGGAGAGGGGCAGGTAGGAGGAGGAAGAGGAGAGAGACAGAGAGGATGATTATGATGAGGAGGAGGAGGAGAAAGAAGGGGATAGAGAAAGGAAAGATTGGAAGGAAGGAGGAGAAGGGGTAGGTAGGAAGAGAGGGGTAGAAGTAGGAAGAGGAGGAAAAGGGGGAGGTGGGGGAAGGAAAGAGAAGAAAGAAGAATAAAATAGGTAGGATTAGGGAGGAGGAGGAGGAGGAGAGGAAGATGGGGAGAAGAAAGAGAAGGATTAGAAAGAGGAGGAAGAAGGAGAGAAGAAGGAGGAGGATTAGACGAATAGGGGAAAGGAGAAGGAAGAAGAAGAAGAATGAGGAGGAGGAGGAAAAGGAAGGGGGGGGCAGGTATAACGTTCAGGGTTCTATAATCGAGGAAGAGAGTTATTTGCGGGTTGTGAGGCGACATTATGTAAGGAGGAGCGGGAAGTGGGTCAGGAGGGGGGTGAGGGGGAGGGAAGGTGAGGGGGGAGGCGGATACAGGATGAGAAGGAAGAAGGATGAAGGATAGAAGCATTGGATTGAGTGGTGATAGAAGTGAAGGATTGAGTGGTGATAAAAGTGAAGGATTGAGTGGTGATAGAAGTGAAGGAATGAGTGGTGATAAAAGTGAAGGATATATTTATTACTACCTACCTACCTATATACTTTACCTCTGTATGTATGTATGTATGTATGTATGTATGTATGTATGTATGTATGTATCCCTAGTAAACGGTGCTTAATAAATATCAGGTAATTGAATCACCTAAACCAAAAAACAGACAACCACAAGAACAACAAAACAAAGACACAACAAAAAAACAAAAACAACCACAACAACCATGACGTCACGAAAATAAGAACAAATACATAATTAACAAATGACTCACAAAATAAAAGCATTATAATTAAGACCGATAATTAATCACAATAAAAAAATAATCATTAAGGAACACACGTGGTTACTCATGACATAGTTTTTACACGTGTTCTGATAATCTGCCACTGCACCAGATCCTCCTCCTCCACCTGCCTCTCCTCCACCTGCCCTCCTCGTCCTGTCCTTCACATGCCCACCTCCGCCCCAAAAGAGTCAGTTTAACTGGTGTCATAATTATACTGGACTTAATTACGAAGAAAATCCTCTTTTTTTTATCTTTTATCGATTTTATTTTATTTTTTTGGTGTGTGTGGGGGAGGTGTGGGGGAGGTGTGGGGGAGTGGGGGAGTGTGGGGGAGGTGTGGGGGAGTGTGTGGGGGTGTGGGAGGGGAGGTGGGGTGTGTGTTGGGGGGTGTTGGGGGTGTGGTGGGGAGTGTGGGGGGAGTGTGGTGGGGGGAGGGGGGGAGGGTGGGTTGTGGGGGAGGGTGGTGGTGGGGGGTGGGTTGAGGGACGTGGTGTTGAAGGGGAGGGGATGGTGGGGGAGGTGGGTGGTGGTTGAGGGAGGTGGTGGGGGTGGGGTTGAGGTGAAAGTTAAGGTGCGTGGCAAAGGGTTGTTGGGGGGTTTGTTTAAGGAATGGGTTGAGATGAGGGATAGGGATTGGTTGAGGGAGGGAAGGGGGGGAATAGAGGGGTAGGGGTAGTGAAGGAGGGAGGGGGGGGAGGGAAGTGATCAATATCCGTGCATTACTTATAAAACAAACTTACTTTAGACCATTTTACAAATATTTTTTTACATGTGTGTGTGTGTGTGTGTGTGTGTGTGTGTGTGTGTGTGTGTGTGTGTGTGTGTGTGGGGCCTTTCCTGCGGCTGTCCTACTCCTGTTCTAATCTCCTCTCTCCCTACCACATCCTTTCTATCTCTAAGGTACTAGCTCTCCTGACCTCTGTGAGAGAGAGAGAGAGAGAGAGAGAGAGAGAGAGAGAGAGAGAGAGAGAGAGAGAGAGAGAGAGAGAGAGAGAGAGAGAGAGAGAGGTATGGATGGATAGACAGATAGATAGACAGATAGATAGACAGACAGACAGACAGACAGACAGACAGTTTTTTTCTATATATAAATCACAAATAAAAATGCACAAAATATACCCACGATTAAATAGCCCAACACGTCAACCTTACTTAATCCCATTTAATTCAATTTCACGGCCAACTAAATCCCTAGCTAGATTATACACAGCCCATTTAATTCATACAGGGATTTAATTGACATATAAATCCACACCGCTTTTGTAGGATTATTTTTTTTAAGCCCTAATACAGAGGAATAGCTAATCATTAATCTCCATAAACAAGACTTTATTTTATTTATCTCTAAAATAATACTAAATGTAATCCCCGTTTAAATCCCCCCGTCCGAGATTATAAGGTCGAGTTAATCTCCAGTGGATTGGTGATTAATCCCATTTAAATCACTTCATTTGGTTGCCTGAAAGACGAAATCAAGACAAGTATTATCTATGGATCTTCGAATCATAAAGAACCATCCAATCTTTATTCTAGGATCCTTCCAATCCGTAACAAACCCTCCAATCTCAACTCCCATAACCCTCCAATCCTTAAGGAACTCTTCAATCCTTAAGGAACACCTCCAATCCTTAAGGAACACCTCCAATCCTTTAGGAACACCTCCAATCCTTAAGGAACACCTCCAATCCTTTAGGAACTCTCCAATCCTTAAGAAACACCTTCAATCCTTAAGGAACACCTCCAATCCTTAAGGAACACCTCCAATCCTTAAGGAACACCTCCAATCCTTAAGGAACACCCCCAATCCTTAAGGTCCTGCTACACACACGATCAAGTATTAAGGTTAATTGTCATTTATACTCGAATCACCTCACTTATGTCTACTGGCGCCTCGTAAAGTAAGAGAACAACCGGAAGTCTGTCTGTCGTGTCTGTCTGTCGTGTCTGTCTGTTCGTCTGTCTGTTCGTCTCTTTGTTACTATGATTTTGTTTTTTTTGAATCACGTGCAAATTTTTTTTTTTCAGGTAACCGAAGTTAGTTTTTCTCTCTCTCTCTCTGTCCATTCTTTCCTCCTCAAAACACTCTCTCCCTCTCTCTTCCCCACCTTTCTCTCCCCCATTGGCTTTACCGCACTCCTCCCCCCCCCGCACCTTTCTCTCTCCCCTCTGGCTATGCCGCACCTCTCCCCCTCTGGCTTTACCGCACCCCTTCCCTCCAAGTCATTGTTGCAGAGTCCAAGGAGGAAGTGAGTGACCTTCTTGACTCGACTTACACACTAACTACTGACTGGATGGACGCCCTGCTGGGAGTGGGTGGAGGGGGGAGGAGTGGTAGAGATAGGGGGATTGGAAGAGAGGGGAAGGTGTGTATGGAAGAGGGGGGTGGTAGAGGAGTGGGTGGGAAGGCGTGGTGGGGAGGAGGGAGGTAGTGGGAGGGATTATGGAAGGGGGTTGGTTGGTGGGTGGAAGGAGGTGGTTAGTGATGGAATGGGTAGTGGTAGTGGGAAAGGTAGGAGGAGTTGTGGGAGAGACGGGGGAGGTTGTGGGGGGACGGGAGAAGTTGTGGAAGAGACGGGAGGGATTGTGGGGGGGACGGGTGGAATAGAAAGTGTTGTGGACGGGACGGCCATGGTCTGTCTGTCTGTCTGTTTGTCTGCCTGTCTGTCTGGAAATGTGCCAGTTGGAACACACACACACACACACACATAAAACAAGTGTTAATGATCCTACGCATGATAATTAGGGCGTATACGCAAGGTAGATTTACATCCCTTGCGTATAAAGTGATAATGATAAGCTCGTAGCACGCAATAATTTACATCATCCGCAGGTATGACTACCGTACTCACCTGCGTTAAGAGTTAATGTAAAGTTTCTCATACGCAGACATTTAGGGATTACGCAACAGGAATTTACACTCCTAAGGTAGGTACATATTGTAAATTACAAGGCTCTCACACTTAATAATTTTGGATATACGCAATAAAGAGTTGTGGATCACCTGAAATTTAGGCACCCGAGCGTATTTCACCTGATATCAAATACCCTAACCTAATGCTTACCTAACCTGACCTAACCTAACCTAACCTATTCTAATCTAACCAAACCTAACCTAACCTAACCTCGTCAACATACACTACTGCATATAGTGATTTATCATAATTCTAGGATCAAGTGTTCCTCCTATGTTTCAATTTAGGGACACAAGCGGACACAATGATTTGAGAAACATGCAACACCGACGCATAAAATAATCAATATGCAAAAAATGACGCATAAAATAAAAAAAAAGGAACACGCAACAATGACGAATAAAATGATCAGGAAATACATAACATTGACGCACACTCGTATATACACAATAATGTAAGGAATAGGCAACAAGGACAAAAATAATGAAGAAATACGCAAGGACGCAAAAAATAACCAAGAAATACGCAACAATGACTCATATCCTACACACACACACACACACACACACTAACTCAGGTACACACATCACTAACATTAATTTAAGCGATACACGACAACTGATAATAGTTTGAGATATACGCCAAAAAAAAAAGGGAATAAAAATCCCCAAACTCATAAATTTACGAAAACACATCACCACACTATAATCTCCTGCGTGCGTAAACTAAAAAAAAAAAAAATACGCATTAATGACATACGCACCTGCTACCACACAGTAAATTACAGAATACGCAATAATGGCGTATATTCCGGCGTACAGTGATAAAACTCCGCGAGATACATTAATTTACGCAAAACATGTTACACAATATCTTACATTTATACGTACACAGTAATTAAGGAAAAACGCAACAATGGCGTACAGTTCGGCGTATAGGGTGATAAAATTCTCACACATTATAATTTAAGGGGAAAACAACGACTTACCTTTGGTCATGATGGGAGCAGTTGTGACGGAGCTTCTTACCTCCTGGTTTATGAGGGGGGAGGGAGGGAGGGGGAGGAAAGTGGTGCAAGGTGAAGGGGAGGGGCGGAGGGAGGGAGGGTGGTACAAGGTGAAGGAGGGAGGGGAAGGAAAGTGGTGCAAGGTGAAGGAGGGAAGGAGGGAGGAAAAGAGGGAAGGGAGGGAGGGAGGGATGGAGGGAGGAAGGGAGGGTGGTACAGGGTGAAGGAGGGAGGGAAGGAAGGAGGGGGCAGGAGTGTGTTATAAGGTGCGGGAGGGAGGGAAGTAAGTGAAGGACGGATGGGCTGCCTTACCTGAAAAAAAAAATAAACAAACAAGTTACCTTCAGATTCATATTAAAATTCTACGTTTAACAAGGTGATCGAAAAGTCACTGTGCACCTGCAATAATTCACCCGATAACTTATTCTTCGTTATACCTACGTTATTACACACCTTATTCAAATTACTATTAATATTAAAAATGGTCACAGGTAATATTGGATATGTTCTACCATCTCCAATATTTACTTTAAGCATAACAAAATGATAACAATGCAGGTAATGACTAAGAAACACCTGCTCTGTTTATTATCCCAGGTGCACAGGGACTTCTCGATCACGCTGTAGGTATGTTTATCATGAAGTAACAGTACACTAAAGGTTACGTAATAAATAAATAAATAAATAAATAAACAAATAAATAAATAAATATAAGACAATAATAATAATAATAATAATAATAATAATAATAATAATAATAATAATAATAATAATAATAATAATAATAATAATGAAAATGGTGAGTAGGAGAAAAAGGAGGAGAAGAAGAACAGAAGAACAAGAAGAACAGAAGGAAGAAGAACCAAAAAGAACTCTCACATATCACAGAGACAAATAAACATTCAAGAGCACTTTAGCCTAACACAGTGTCGGGGGTAAACTCTTAGAAGACGTTAATTACATAACTATCTCACGAATCTTTCCGGTTTGTCTAATGTTACTTGTTTTTACCTCTCTCTCTCTCTCTCTCTCTCTCTCTCTCTCTCTCTCTCTCTCTCATTACTCCTGTTTATGTCTGTAGACCTAATAAATACAACACAATGTAACACGACGTAACGCAACGCAACACAACGTAACACAACACACTGTAACAACGCAACACAACACAATACACTGTAACACAACACAATAATATACAATACAACACACCACAACGTAACACAACATAACACAACACCACAATGCAACACAACGTAACAACGCAACACAACGCAATGCAACTCAACACAATGCAACATAACACAATACAATGCAACGCAACGTAATGCAACACAACGCAATGCAACACAACGCAATGCATTACAACGCAGCGCAACGCAACACGACGCAACACAACACAACGCAACGCAACAGACACCCTAATTTTCCCACACGTAAGAGAAACAGGTCATGAATATTTAAATAAGTCAACTCTTTTACGAAATCTGAGCGGGGGGGGGTGGGAGGTGGGGGGGTGAGGTGGGGGGGTGAGGTGGGGGGGGAGGTGGGGGGTGAGGGGGGTGAGGTGGGGGGTGAGGTGGGGGCAGGAGGTGGGGGGGTGAGGTGGGGGGGTGAGGGGGGGGTGAGGTGGGGGGTGAGGTGGGGGGGTGAGGTGGGGGGTGAGGTAGGGGGGTGAGGTGGGGGGTGAGGTAGGGGAGGTAAAGGTGGGGTGAGGAGGTGGATGAAGAAGGGGTGAAGGATGGATGAGAAATGAGAGGGAAGGAGGATGGGAGGATCAGGATGGGAAAGGGATAGAAGAAGGGGAAAGGGTGGGGTGGGAGGCAAAGTGGGGAGGGGAGGGAAGGAGATGAAGGAGGTAGGGAGAAGGGAGGAGATGAGGAAGGTGGTTAAAATAGGGGAGGGATTGGGGGAATAGGGGTTAGGGGTAAAGAGATGGGGAGGAAGAGGGCAGAAGGAGGAAGAGGGGAGAAGAGGAGGGAGGTAGGGGAGAAGGGAGGAATGAGGGGAGAGATTGGTAGAGGAGGGGGAGGGGAGAAGGGGAGAGGAAGGGTGGTGGGGGAGGAGGAGGAGGAGGTCAGTGCCATAGGACACTTCTCTGTCGGCCTCAGGAAATACCGAAGACTTGAGGGAGAGGAGGAAGGGGGAAGGGGGAGAAGGAGAGGAGGAAGGGGGGTGGAGAAGGGAGGGGTGGAATGAAGGAGGGAGAGAAGAAGAAGAAGAAGAGGATACGAAAGAGGACAGACCGCAGGAAGAGGGAGAAGATAGAAGAGGAATAGTGAGGAGAAAAGAGGAGTGGGAGAAGGGTGAGGAGAGGATGGAAGGAAAGGAAAAGAAGGAGAGAGAGAGAGAGAGAGAGAGAGAGAGAGAGAGAGAGAGAGAGAGAGAGAGAGAGAGAGGATACATATATTCTGTGTTCACTCCACAAGATATATGCCTCTGACTCACGATAAACTCTCAACAACAACTGACCACCTTCTTGAGAACATCGGGGAAGAGAGATAACGACAAGAGGAAGGAGAGATAAGGTTAATAAAGAGTAAACAAACTTAATATCAGACGAAAAACACAAAAACAAAATGAAAGATTAAGTTCAATAAGACAGTAAATGCTTGTTGTTGTTGTTGGTGGTGGTGGTTGTTGGTGGTAGTGGTTGTTGTTGGTGGTGGTGGTTGTTGGTGGTAGTGGTTGTTGTTGGTGGTGGTAGAGGTAAGCTGCTGCTATGGTGGTGGTGGTGGTTGTTGTTGTTGCTGGTGGTGGTGGTTGCTGTTGTTGCTGGTGGTTGTGTAGTGGTGGTTGTTGGGTGGGTAGGGTTGTTGAAGGTGGTAGAGGTGGTTGTTGTTGTTGGTGGTGGTGGTGGTGGTTGTTGTTGTTGTTGGTGGTTGTGGTGGTGGTTGTGGTTGTTGATGCAGTGGTGGTGGATGATGGTGGTAGTGGTGGTGGTTGTTGTTGGTTAGTAGTTGTGGTGGTGGTTGTTGTTGTTGTTGATAGTGATTGGTGGAAGTGGTGGTTGTTGGTAGTGGTGGTGGTGGTTGTATTGTTGGTGGTAGTGGTGGTTGTTGGTAGGTGGTGGTTGTAGTGGTGGTTGGTGTTGTTGGTAGTGGTGGTGGTTGTTATTGTTAGTTGTGGTTGTGGTGGATGTGGTAGTGGTTGTTGGTGGTTGTGGTAGTGGTTGTGGTAGTAGTGGTGGTTGTGGTGGTAGTTGTGGTGGTGGTTATGGTAGTGGTGGTGGTTGTGGTAGTGGTGTTGGTAGCGATGGTTGTTGGTGGTAGTGGTTGTGGTTGTTTTGTGTACTTGGAGGTGGTATGTTGTAGTGGTGGTGGGTTGTGGTTGTTGGTGTGGGGTGGTAAGAAGAGCTATTATTATTGTTGTTGTTAGTGGTGGTGTTTTTGTTGTTAATATTTAGGTTAACTTGCCCTTGTTGTTAGTGGTGGTGTTTTTGTTGTTAATATTTAGGTTAACTTGCCCTTAATCTAACCTAACCTAACCAACCCCAATCCCTAACCCAACCCAACCTAACCTAACCCAAACCCAACCTAACCTAACCTAACCCTATCAACATCTCCATTGCAGTTCAACTAAGGGTCATTATCCTGCCAAACAGAGCGGAACCTTCCTGACATATCTCACCTGTCTGTACACCTGACCAACAGACAACCTGATTACTGCATCCTTCCCAACCAGAGGCAAGAGGGGCGGGCGAGGGAGGAGGGGGGGAAGAAGAGAGAGAGAGAAGAGAGAGAGAGAGGAGAGAGAGAGAGAGAGAGAGAGAGAGTTCAAAAAAAGAAAATATTAATTGCTTGGTAACTTCGATTAAAAAAATAAATAAAAATCATTAAAACTAGAGAAGTAGTTGTGAGGCGAACGGACGGACAGGTGAACGGACGGGTAGACGGACAGGTGGACGGACAGACAGGTAGACGGACAAGTGGAGGGACGGACGGGAATCATTAAAGCGGAACTTTCATCTCGGCTCTCGCGTACGTCTCAACTCAGCCATGTGCATATTTTATACTTTTTTTTTTACTAAGTGGTGTGAAATTCCGGTGTACAAGCGGGTGGGGGGAACTGGATTTAACAAGAGGGGAGGGGAGGAGGGGAGAAGGAAGGGACGAAAGGGGGAGGGGTGAAAGGTGAGTGATTATTATTATTATTATTATTATTATTATTATTATTATTATTATTATTATTATCATTATTATTATTATTACCTAGACAAATCGCCTCCAAACTACCAATTAATGGTTCACCGCGTCAATGGCAAGCAATGTAGCGAAAAATATAACTTACTTCTTACATTATTTACGACATATGGCTGAAGACGGTCAAACATTTCCTCAACAGCAACAAACTACCACCATAACTACTACTACTACTCCTACTTCTACTACTACTACTACCATAGCTACCATACAAACGTGGTAATGAAAAGCTCTTCGCGAAATATTAATTCTTCAAACCTAAGATTCTTTTCCTTACCTGTAAACTACCTGTTGCTAACCTGCTGTGTGAATTAAGGGATCAACTTCCTCTCTGTCTCTCTCCCTGCCTGACTCCCTCCCTGCCTGACTCCCTCCCTGCCTGACTCCCTCTCTCCCTGCCTGACTCACTCCCTCCCTGCCTGACTCACTCCCTCCCTGCCTGACTCACTCCCTCTCTGCCTGCCTCTCTCTCTACCTACCTTCCTTTCACCCTGACTCCATTTCTCCCTGACTCCCTCTCTCCCTGCCCCATTCTCTCCCTCCCTGCCCCTTCTGTCTCTCTCCCCCTCCCTCCTTGCCTCTCTCTCTTCCTCCCTGACGCCCTAAAGGCTAGTGTTAACACGCAGCAGACAGCGCCTTTAATAATGATACAATAACAGGCACTAAAAGTTCCACACTCCAGCAGGTTAATTAATGAAGGGTCTGCCTACCTGTCTCACGTCTCGGCGCTGCTCAGGTGTTCTATGGCGTTTAGAAAATCATATTCGACAAGTTCATATAAGTTTTCTCTCATTTTTTTTCACTTCCTCGTTTCGCTGATCATTATAATTCACAACACTCGATAACAACCTCGCTGGTTATAAGTGGGTTCATATACAACAGTTATAAATAATGTTAGTTAGGTATTAATCACAATAAAAAAACACAACCAAAATAATCACAACTCTTGACTCTAGTTTAGGCCCACGAGCAATGCTGCCTCGCCTGCTTATATATTACGTCATCAACTTCACCGTCTCATGATTGGTCATTACTTACCCTCTCTAGCCTCTAATTGGTCAGTGCTCATACTACTTGTCCTTAATTGGTCACTGCCGCCGAGCTCCTTGTTTACGCTCGTTGTTACTTTAAATTTCCTCGTTATCAAGTGGGATAATGTTATTCTTCCCAATACAAACATACAGACAACCAGCCAGCTTAAACTACTGACAGACAGACAAACAGACACGCAACTTAGAATATAATCAGACATACATACAGACAAACAACGTATATTACTAACAGACATTTTCCGTGAAGCTAGTTGGGGGGAGGCCAAACACTGAGGCCAAACACTGAGGCCAAACACCACTGCACCTGTAGGAGGCCAGTTAACAAATGTGAACATGGAAGTGTTATCTAAGTCATGGGGTAGGGAGGGAGGGGAGGGAGGGAGGGAGGGGGAGAGGAGGGAGGGGAGGAGAGGGGGTGAAGGGAGAGTGAGGCATGTGTAGGGGGGAAAGGGAGGGGGTGTGAGGGAAAGGGGTAAGGGAGGGAAGGGTCAGGGAGGAGAAGGGGTAGGGTAGGGAGGGAAAGAGAGGGAGAAGGAGCGGTAGAGGGGGGGGATAGAGTAGGAAAGGGGGAGGGAGGAGGAAGAGAGAGAGAGAGGGGGGTCTCATATAACATGAAGCATGACGCTGGTGACGTCATCGTCGTGACCTAAGTTGGGAGTCCAGCACGACCCCCTGAATTATTTTTCCTGGCCTTTACCTGAGCTGGACAATAAGCAGGAATTAGATTATACATTTTTCAGGTAAGGGCGCCGTCCGGGCCTCACAGTCATCCTTACGTACGAATGAACTATTACAAAAGTCTTCTGAAACATATTTTTATTTTATTTTATTATTTTTTGCATCATTAACATAATTTTTTTACAATGAATTATATTGTGATAGAAAGAATATAACGTCATGTACAGTATATATATATATAAACCTCTACATATATATTGACAAAAACAATACAGCCAGAATTACAAAAAAATAAATAAAATAACAGTTTCATGAAATTGTATGTCAGGTGAGAGAGAGAGAGAGAGAGAGAGAGAGAGAGAGAGAGAGAGAGAGAGAGAGAGAGAGAGAGAGAGAGATTAAATAAGTAAAAAAAAATATGGATAAAAGTTGTAATTCTTTCATTCACTTCTAACCTAACCTAACCTAACCTAACCTGTGTGCCTGCCTTACCATCCTACTAGTAATACCCTCCTGCCTCTTCCCTCCTCCTCTCCCATTCACCCTCCCAGCACCCCTGGAGGTTGACGTGACCTTGATAACCATCTTGGCCCCCATGTGTCCGTCTGCTTGTCTTCTGATTGGCCTCATCCTTCCTTCTTCCAACCCCCATCACTCTCATCTTCCCTCGCCATTTCTTCACTTTCTCCATCCTCCTGTCCTTCCTATCAATATTCTTCGCTTCTTCACCTCATTCACCAGTGCATCCTCTCCTCTCTCTCCACTGCAGACATTCTCCTTCCTTCCATAGTGCAACACCTCTCCCATCGCAACACATCCTCGCCTCCTGCAACACCTCTCCTGCAACACTCTGCCACCTCCTTCAGGAAGTGCCACTTCCTGTGCTGGTTTCTGCCATCTCACCAGCTGGTTCTGTGTAGGGGTAGTGATGCTGGCGGAGGAAGTGAGAACGGCACTTATATGTGTGTGTGTGTGTGTGTGTGTGTGTATGAGAGAGAGAGAGAGAGAGAGAGAGAGAGATGAGAGAGAGAGAGAGAGACTAAACAATAAACCAATTAACTGGAGACATAAACCATAATGGCTCTAGGAAACAGGGCGACACCATAACGAGCCAGCTGTTGAGTTCAGATACCCCGCCGCGCCACAACAGAGTTTCGAAGAATGGGGTGAGTGGTGTCGGTGGGGGAGGGGGGGGGGCTGATGGTGGGGGGTCTGTTGGTGGGGGGTCTGGTGGTGGGGCGGTGGAGGGGGCTTGGGTGGGTGTCGATGGTTGGGGGTCGGGAAAGTTGTGAAATATCCATACAACAAATCCGGTTAAAATCCTTTGCTATTAATTGAATTATCGTGTTGACAACTTCCAATCGGATGGACAGACAGACGGATAGACGGACGGAGGAAAAGGAAACAGGTTGGGGACGAAATTATAAGGTGTCGGATTATATTAAGAGACTCAAGTATAGTATAATTATAGATTATTTTTAAGGCCATTACTGACCCTTTAGTGTGTGTGTGTGTGTGTGTGTGTGTGTGTGTGTGTGTGTGTGTTAACTAGGTTTACAGTTCCGTCTAGCTGCCTCCTCATGACAGCCTCACAGCTCATGACTATGTTCATTGTTCACTCATTCCTCCACACACACACACACACACACACACACACACACACACACACACACACACACACACACACACACACACACACACACACACACACCAGCCACCACTATCATTAAAATCACGAATAAATATTTGCAAGATTATGCGAAGAAATACATTTTTTCCCCTAAGGAGGATATCTGAACAGCATCTTCATAACTTAACCCACCTCTCGCCGTCCCCAACAACTTAACTCCGGGGTTAAAACAGTACTAACCCACGACCACACCCGGAGAACGACAATCACCCTTCAGATAATAGACCGTGAGAGTGGTTTTCCCCCAGGTGAGTAACTCGGACGGTGTGGCTATCTGGTCCGGGATGTGGCAGAGTCGACCTTTTATAATCAACTCTGTTTTCTACGACCACCTTCACATAATGACCACATTCAGACGCCGCTCATTCATTAGAGTACGTGCTGTATAATAGTCAAGGTATGCCATAATCCCCCCTCCCCCTCCCCTACCTCTCCTCCCCCTACACCCTCCCCCTACTTTTCCTCCTGCCCATGCTATATCCACCTCCCCCTATTCCATACTTCAAATACCATACCACACCCCCTATCCCTAATACCATACACCCATACCATATACCCCAATGATAGTATCACACACATCCATCTCAGGCATTGTATGTTGATAACTCTTTCATAATTGGTATTCTGATGGTCGGGGTCACCCACTCACCCATCCAGTCACCCACCCCTCCCACTCACCCATTCACCACACCTTACCCACCCAACTCGGCTCAACTCACCCACCTTACCCACTCACCCGTCCACTCACCACACCCCTGCCACCCACCTCACCCACCCATTGCCACCCCACTTCACCCAACCCTGCCCACTTATGAAGTTCCTCTGAGCCGGAGGACGAGACGTGCATGATGCAAAGCAAAGAGAGAAGGAATAATATATGAAGGGTGGAGGAGTAATGGGGGAGAGGGGAGAGGAGTGAAGGGGGAAGGCTAGTACCCCTTATCCTTCTCCCTTTAACCTTCCCCTCCCCATTTCACCCCTTGATCAGGTCATGCAAGCAGACACGTATATAATCATTGGCCTTGGGTGAGAGGGGGAAGAAGGGGGAGGGGTAAAGGGAGGTGGATGGGGAAGGGGGGGATGGTGTTGGTTCAGACGGAGATGTTATCGCTCGAGGTGGGTCTCCGAATCACTCCCATGGCCTGCAATATTACGGCCAGATTTTGACACTGATGGAGTGATGGAGGGAGGGAGGGAGGGAGGGTGAGGGAGAGAGAGAGAGAGTGA
>NW_024749286.1:27500-82500 GCF_018991925.1 Homarus americanus
AGCAGCCATATTGGTGATTTGGGTAGGGGGGGGGGACCTTCTCCCCCCCCCCCTCCTCCCTCAGAGATAAAGTGAAAAACAAAATATTAGTCGTGGAAGTCTTGAGGAAATTGGACACAGGTGAATGGATGGGAGTTCCCCGCTGTATATTAGAACGTGAATACACCTTAGATGGTGTTTCCGGCACCTGTATTACCTGGCAGAGATGAGCTGTTTATAGTTACGATCACTGAGGGGTGAGGAGGTGGTGGTGGAGGTGGTGGGGAGGAGGGGAAGAGGTGGTGGTAGAGGTGAGGAAGAGGAGGTGGAGGTGAGGAGGAGGTGGCGGTGGCACAGGTGAGGAGGAGGAGGTGGCGGTGGTACAGGTGAGGAGGTGGCGGTGGTAGAGGTGAGGAGGAGGAGGTACAGGTGAGGACGTAGAAGTGAGTAGGGGATGGAGGTGAAGAGGACGAGCAGGTAGACAAGCTGGAGGTGTGGATCAAGTGAGGAGGAGAGGAAGGTAGAGAAGGTGAAGGAGGTGAGGAAGAGGTGAAGGAGACGAAGGAGGAGGTCAGGAAGAGGAGAAGGAAGAGATCTTTACAACAAAGTAATTTACCTTGGAGAAGTTCTAAGAATAATATTATCATTTACTGTAGAAGGGCAAAAAAAAAAGCAGTGTGGACACTTCATGGTTATTTTCAGGGAAGCGAAGGTAAAAGGGACCCCCACAAACACCCGTAAGGCAAGGCATCAGGCACTCACTCACTACTTGCAACAAACACATTCCCAGAACACCTGTGGCCCTGCAAGCGGAAATATTGCAATGGTGATCAAGTGCAAGTAAGAAAGAGCTTTATTTAGTAGGTGGGATTTTCCTGAAGAAATATTTCAATTGTAAGGATTATGGTGAATTGTAATCTGATGATGTCACTACCATCATCATCATCATTATCATCATCATAGTCATCATCATCATTATCATCATCATAGTCATCATCATCATTATCTTACCATTGAATTAAAACAGACAAATACTCAGGTAACTCTTTAATTCAGATACAAATTCTCTCTCTCTCTCTTTCCCTCTCTCTCTCTCTCTCTCTCTCTCTCTCTCTCTCTCTCCATGGTACGGACTATAAACCAGGGTCCAGTAATGCCCCTGATCGAATATTTTTCAGCCACCGGAAGCGAATCCAAATATTTCTTCCAGATCGATATTTACCTGTAGGGATATTGATCCTTCCTTAAGCGATACAAGGTATCATCTCACCTGTCTAAGCAGTATAATTGGAGAGAAGGTCTTCCTAACAGTAAATAATGTCAGTGTTTCCAAAGTCAATAACAAGTAATGTCAGTGTTACCAAAGTCAATAACAAGTAATGTCAGTGTTTCCAAAGTCAATAACAAGTAATGCCAGTGCCACCAAAGTCAATAATAAATAATGTCAGTGTTACCAAAGTCAATAATAAACAACGTCAGCGTCACCATCTATAGAAAACATGAGTTATCAATATCAAGTAAACTGAGTCAGTTCCGAGTCACCGAATAGTCAGGTAAGAGGACCAGATAGCTTGAGTCAGCTCCGGGAGTCACTAGAGAGTCAGGTAAAACAGCCAGACAGCTCGAGTCAGCTCCAGGAGTCATGTCTAGACGAAATAGCCAGCACGGATAAAATCTGCGGATTTATGATACTGCAAAATCGAAACTGGTGTGTCCATGTGAGGATGCCAGTTAGGGAATTTGGGGGGTCCTTTTATACTCTCTCTCTCTCTCTCTCTCTCTCTCTCTCTCTCTCTCTCTCTCTCTCTCTCTCTCTCTCTCTCTCTCTCTCTACGGTAGATAATGATGTGTGAACTGACAATAATGAATGGCGGCGAAGGTGAAATAATGATGTTGATGAACTTATAATAACTTTTATACCACTACAATTAATAATAATAATCATTCGTAGTATTCTTATTCCTGTCATTGCAAGATATGACAATAACCACACACACACACACACACACACACACACACACACACACACACACACACACACACACTCTAAAATTAACTTAAGACTTCAAAAACAGCTAATTATCTCCTTATTCCCCTTCCTTCCTTCCTTCCTTCCTTCCTTCCTTCCTTCCTTCCTTTCTTCCTTCCTTCCTTCCTTCGTTCCTCCTCCTATTTCTTCCACATTATCTTCTCTCCTTCCACTTTATTTTGTTATGTCCTTGTTCTCCTCCTCCCCCTCATCCATCTCTCTTTAACTCCACCAACAAATCTCTTCCACCACCATCACACTTCATCCTCCTCCAGGAGAATGGAGAGGAAAGGTGAGAGAAAACGGAGAGAGAGAGAGAGAGATAGAGGAGAGGTGATAGAGAAGGGAGAAGAAGAGAGAGAAAGGGGAAGGAGAGAGAGAGAATTCTTTATCCATGCCATTAAATGCAGAGCTTTTCCATTTGGGGTTAACCCTTTGTTAAAGTGCAGAGGGTCTGAACGTATTATGGGGGGGGGGGTATCATTTAAATAGGTCTCTCTCTCTCTCTCTCTCTCTCTCTCTCTCTCTCTCTCTCTCTCTCTCTCTCTCTCTTCATTCTCCGTAAGGTTCCTTCTCTCTATTCTCATTCTCCGTGTGATTCCCCCCTCCTCTCTCTTTCTCTCTCCCCTCCCCTACACTCGCTCATCATGGGGCTGACTCATACTTATCGCCTGTGTAAGATATAGTACATGAAGGGAGGAAGGAGGTTAATAGTTTGTTTTCCCTTCAAATGTCGCCAGTGATCAGCGTTAAAGAAAGATTATAAACATACCACCAGTTAATATTATAGGTCAGCCCTACAAGTTTTTCCAGCGTGTACCATTAAACAGATGACCTTCAGGTATATCTCCAAGGGTCTACCCTATAAATATCGCCAGGGTTAGAAGTTTAAACATATCAACATCAATAAACATTACAGGTCTAACCCTTAAACATCACCACTGTTGATAATTGAAGGTGAGACTTTTAAGAAACCTCTAACATTAAAATATATTTCAAGTATGCCCTATAAATATCGCCAGCACTTACAAGCAGAGCGTAATCGGCTAATCATCTTATACCCTGCCTTTTAATTATGGTGTGATCCGATAACCTAAAAACGTTGAAACACTGGCGATAGTTATAGGTCAGTCCCTTATGGCAAGATCTCAAACGCCCGTAACGTAATTCTTGTTTTCTATTAGTTTCGGTAAAGTCATAGTGTAATCTCAACGCCATATTGGTTAGTATCTGTATCTGAATGGGAAGCTACGACAGTGTTCGTAAGATTTTCAGTATTATTTTGTATCGAATATTTTGTATTTCTGAGGTAGATTATTACTACTATTATTCTTCTTATTATTGATAGTAGTAGTAGTAGTAGTAGTAGTAGTAGTAGTAGTAGTAGTAGTAGTCTAAAATAATAATAATAATAATAATAATAATAATAATAATAATAATAATAATAATAATAATAATAATAATAATTTCATGTTTTAAATAATTGAACTAAAAACTTTCTGAAGCGTCATTCACAAGGTCTTATAAGATACCGGTGCTTCAACTACCAGGGTTATGAAGCACCGTCCACAAGGTCTTATAAGTTACCGGTGCTTCAACTACCAGGGTTATGAAGCACCGTCCACAAGGTCTTATAAGATACCGGTGCTTCAACTACCAGGGTTATGAAGCACCGTTAGGTCTTATAAGAGTCCGGTGCTTCAACTAAGGGTTACCCCACGAATCACTCTACGAGGTTTATTACAATAGCGACGTTATACAGTAAAAACACAGCCCCGTATTTCTGAGCTACTGTCTTGCGTATGAGAGGTTAACATTAGTAATTATATGTTAGCGCAGTGAGGTTGATCCTGTGGTAAACATATTCTCCTCCTCTTCTCCTCCCCTCCTATTCCTTCTCTTCCCCATTTTCTCATTCTCTATTTGTTTTTCTCCGTATTTTTTTCTCACTCTCTTTGTCTTTTTTTATTTTCCTATCTGCGTATTTAATTTCCTTTCTCTTCTTCTTCTCTCTCTCTATCTTTCATAACACATGTTTCCACATTCCTTCTCTCCCTTCTCTTTCAATTCAATAAAATTACCACCCGGTATCACTTAACACACACACACACACACACACACACACACACACACACACACACACACACACACACACACGCACGTCCAGGCAAGACACCACACGTCCAGGGGTAAGATACACCACACGTCCAGGGTGACACACGTCCAGGGTAAGATACACCCACACGTCCAGGAGTAAGATACACCACACGTCCAGGAGTAAGAGATACACCACACGTCCAGGGGTAAGATACATCACATCGTCCAGGGGTAAGACACACCACACGTCCAGGGGCAAGATACACCACACGTCCAGGGGTAAGTGCCACACCACACGGTCCAGGGTGGCAGATACACCACACGTCCAGGGGTAAGATACACCGCCAGACGTCCAGGAGTAAGATACACCACACGCCCAGGGGTAGCGACACACCACACGTCCAGGGGGCAGATACACACCAGCACGTCCAGGGGTAGCGATACACCACACGTCCAGGGGTAAGATACACCACACGTCCAGGGGTAAGATACACCACACGTCCAGGGGTAAGATACACCACACGTCCAGGGGTAAGATACACCACACGTCCAGGAGTAAGATACACCACACGTCCAGGGGTAAGCTACGCCACGGTGATAACGTATGGAGTTAACTCAAACTTTCCGGTCGACAATACTGGCATATCTGTATCAGGAAAACATGTGTTACTTGAATTTTCCTCCTGACAATGTGTGTTAGGGATGTGGTAGGGATGTGGTAGGGATGTGTTAGGGGTGTGTTAGTGGTATGTTAAGGGTATGTTAGTGTGGTGCTAGGGATGTGTTAGGGGTGTGTTAGTGGAGTGTTAAGGGTTTGTTGGTGGTGGTGTGTTAGTGGTAAAAGGGAGGTGTTAGAGGTGTAAGAGGGGGTGTGTTAGTGAGTGTTAAGGGTTTAAGGGTGGTGGTGTTAGGGGGTGTGTTAGAGGTGTGTTAGGGGTGTGTTAGTGGTCTGTTAGGGGTGTGTTGTGTTAGTGGTGTGTTAATATATTGTGTGTGTTAGGGGTGAGTTAGTCATTAGGGGTGTGTTAGGGGTGTGTTAGGGGTGTGTTAGGGATGTGTTAGGGGTGTGTTAGTGGTGTATTAAGAGTGTGTTAGTGGTGTGTTAATAATGTGCTAATAATATGTAAATAATATTAGTGTCATTTACACCAGTGGCATTATCTACCAACTGTCATTAGTGTCATTTCTACTGTCATTATGTAACTGTTAATAATACTGTCATTATCTAACTGTTAATTATACTGTCATTATCTAACTGTCATTTCTACCGTCATTATCTAACTGTTAATTATACTGTCATTATCTAACTGTTAATTATACTGTCATTATCTAACTGTGAATTATACTGCCATTATCTAACTGTTAATTATACTGTCATTATCTGTCATTTCTACTGTCATTATCTAACTGTCATTTCTACTGTCATTATCTAAATGTTAATTATACTGTCATTATCTAACTGTCATTTCTACTGTCATTATCTAACTGTCATTTCTACTGTCATTATCTGTCATTTCTACTGTCATTATCTAACTGTTAATTATACTGTCATTATCTAACTGCTAATTATACTGTCATTATCTAACTGTCATTTCTACTGTCATTACCTACAGTGTCAAATCTAACAGTGTTATTTCTACCTAGTGTCAGTATTGAGTGGGCAGGTGAGTGGGCAAGTTATATAGAACAGATGAGCGAGTGGGCAGGAGTTATATAGGACAGGCAAGTGAGTGGGCAAGTTATATAGAACAGGTGAGTGAGTGGGCAGGAGTTATATAGACCAGGTGAGTGAGTGGGCAGGAGTTATATAGGACAGGCAAGTGAGTGGGCAAGTTATATAGAACAGGTGAGTGAGTGGGCAGGAGTTATATAGAACAGGTGAGTGAGTGGGCAATTAACCTTTTGATTTTGTAGACAGTCATCCCCCTCCTTTTCTTTACCTGGTGTGGGGGGGGGTGGGGGGTTTACACAGTCCCTCCCCTCCCTTCCCCAATGCTTGACTTTTCTTACTTCCAGGGGGTTCTGTCCCTTCCACTTACCCCCTTTTTTTACATTCCGGTAGGGGGTTACAGACAGTCCCCCCTCCCCTCTCTTCTCCCGCCGTGTTCTGTAGCCATTCTCACCTGGCGGATAAACCTCGGTTAATGATACACACTTAATTATTTCCCGGATGAAACTCGACTATCTATCTATTCACGGATTTCCCATGGTATCGACCCACGCCACGACCCCATGCCACGACCCACATCAACCCCACACTACGATCCAGCGCGTGACTCTACACCACATGACCCCACACTTACACCCCACACCACGACCCCATACTACGCCTTCACCACGACCCCATACTACGACCCATGCGATGACCCACATCACGACCCCATACTACGGCCTTCACCACGACCCCATACTACGACACAATGCCACGACCCATGCCACGAACTCCATACGGCGGCCCCAGGTTTACGGCTCACACCATTGACCCCATACGCCATTCCAGCATGACCCACATCACGACCTCCTCCTCCTATACTACGGCCTTCATCACGACCCATACTTACATGACACAATGCTTACGATTCCATGCCATGAACTCCATACTTACGACCTCTAGTACTACGGTTCACACCACGACCATGCAATGAATTCACACCACTGTTTTTTCTTTCCTGGTACGGGTGTCGCTGAGAGGTGGTAGAAGGGAGAGGAGGGGGGAGGGTTAAATAATTAACGGGGTCCACCCAAGTTACCAGAAATCACAGACGGAATTTGATTGGTTAATCCCCTGGTTGGTGGTAAAACACGACTCTCCCCACACACACACAGTACTGACGAAGTTGGGTTATTTTTTGAAATCTGTGAGACTCGTGACGGTAAAAATTGAGGAAAACGTTAGAAATATTGACACACACACACACACACACACACACACGTACATACATACATACCTACATTCATTATTAACGCCTCTTGTACACACACACACGTACATACATACATACCTACATACATTATTAATGCCTCTTGTACACACACACACACACACACACACACACACACACACACACACACTCCAGGATCTCGTAGAATTTAAGAAGATGAATGACATTTCTTTTAACAACTTTCTGAACTGAGAGAATGTGGAGTATGTTTTTTCTTTTCTTTTTTCTTTATATTCTTCTATGCAAAAATTATTATTATTATTATTATTATTATTATTATTATTATTATTATTATTATTATTATACACGATTGAATTAATCTTCTTCCTCTTTCTTAATCTCTTTAACTGGATATAATTATCTCTCCTCTCTCCCTCTCTCTCTCTCTCTCTCTCTCTTTACCTCTTTCTCTGTTTCTTCCTTTCTCTCGTCCGATCTCTCTCTCTTTTACTTTATCTATCTGTCTGTCTGTCTGTCTCTCTCTCCTTCCTTCCTTCCCCGTTTCCATTCTTCCCTCTTCCTTCCTTCCTTAAAACAAACATACAAACAAACACCGACAAACGAGAATCTAAACTATAAACTCACACAACTTGAGCTTCCGGGGTATAATAAACATCAACTAAAACTAACCCTCTGCGCCGCCCGGGAATCGAACCCGGGTCGAAAGAATGGGAATCTTCCATGATACCACTACACCAGCGGCGCTCCTTTCCATCACACAGCATAAAGTAGGAAGGAGAGAAGGGGAGGAGGAGTGACAGGAAGAGGAGGGATGGAGGGATGATAGTATGGGAAGAGGAAGAGGGATGGAAGGATGGAGTGGGAGGAGAAGGAAGAGGAGGAGGAGGAGGAGGAGGAAGTAGGAGAGTGATGGAGGGGGGAAAGAGGAAGATTGGTAGAGTGATGGAAGGAAAGAATAAAGGAGGAGGAAGGAGAAAAAGAATCAAACATGGAAAAGGAATTCAGTAAGAATTTGGGCTTATGAAATGGAACGAGGGAATAAGAGAGGAAGAAAGAGAGGGAGAGGAGAGGCAGGAAGGGGAGGGAAGAGGAGAAGAGGGGGGTTAAGAGGAATATATGTACATGGTAGAGAGGGAGGAAGGGGGGGGATAACAGAAGAGAGTGTAAGTGAAAAAATAAGTGCATGTGCATGAAGGGGAGGTGGGGAGGGGGAGGGAGGAAGGAAGGGAGGTGGAGGTGGGAAGGGAGGGAAGGGGTGGGAAGGAGGGTGTTGTTCTGATTGAGAAAAAGAACAGAATATGAAAGGGGACGGAGGAGGATGACGGCGTGCATGTAGGGAGAGGCTGATGTATTTATAGGAATGAAAAGGAAAGGGATAAGAAGAACAGAATGGGATAGGGGGAAGAGAGGAGGGGATGGAAGGAGGGGGGGTGATGGTGGTAGGGAAATGAGAAGTTAGGGACATAAAGGAGTGATAATAGGAAACAGTAAGGTGTGGGGGGGGGAGACAATGAGAGAGGGAGAAGTAGGGAGAGACAATGAGGAGAGGTAGAGGTAAGGTAGGGGGTGAGGGGGTAGGGGGAGCCATGGGAGAGAGGTAAGTTCATGGCAGCTGATGGTGTTGCATAAGGAAGCTGCTGGTTTTAATGCATCCTAGGGATTTGCATTTGGTTGAATCTAAATGAGTGGCTCTCTCTCTCTCTCTCTCTCTCTCTCTCTCTCTCTCTCTACGTAATTACTTTTCTCTCAACTAAAGCCCATAATTTAATACTCTTCCTGTCAACATAAACAGACTCAAATATATACATACACTTGTATATATAACTAATACATATATAACTAATACATATAACTAATACATATATACAATTAGGTATAATAAATGCAGATAAATACATTACATACCTAAATATATACACACAAACACACACAGTTACATATACACATAAGCACACACACACACATGCATACACACATATATATATACGGTACATGTATTATATTCTCATACATACATACATATACACAAGACATACACAAATCTATACACACAGACTGACACGTGTACACAATTGTCCCCTTCAATAAAATATCACCTTTTTAATTAATTTCTTAACATAACAAAACACAATTAAATTATAATACCAGTTTATTTATTTTTCTTTGTTCTTTAAATTCCTTTTCTCAATTAACAGTAAAAAAAAATAATTTTCTTATTCGCTATGTTATTTTTACAGTGAAAGGAGGTAATTTTTTTCCCGACCCATTCTGTAAATTACCAATAAAAGGGTGATTTCTCTTTTTTAATATATAATAAAAAATAAATAATTATTGCTTTAGATTCAATCACTATATATAGAACACTCATTTATAGACTACTCAATAATATTCATAAAGAACAACAAGAACAAAAACGACAATAACAACAAGAATAAGAACATAAAATAACTCCAATAACAACAACAACAAACACTACAATAACTACAACATAATAAAATCAAACAATAACAAAAACACTAACTACCTTCAACATTTCTCAGTTCATAATAACAAAATATTTCTACTGTTTCGTCATCGTGTTCAACGTTTGTGTACAAATCAAATAAATCTCAATTTCTTTTTTCAACTCCGATTTACATTTACAATAAACATGGTCTCTGTAAATTAGTATAACCGTTTAGTATATAATTATAACTCTCTCTTTAATTTCCAACGAGGGCCATAAGAACAGGGGAGAGACATTAGAGCAAGGGAGGGCCATTAGAAAAAGGGCCATTAAACCAGATGAAGACCCTTAGAACAGGGGAAGACCATTAGAACAGAGGAGGGCCACTAGAACAGATGAGGGCCACTAGAACAGAGGGCCATTATAACAGGGGAGGGCCATTATAACAGGGGAAGACCATTAGAACAGGGGAGGACCATTAGAACAGGGGAGGACCATTAAAACCAGTCACCAACGCGCCTCTTAACACAACAATAACGTCAGAGGGAAAAATAATAATGAATGCAAATTTTCCGTGGTCTCTCTCTCTCTCTCTCTCTCTCTCTCTCTCTTTCTCTCTCTCTCTCTCTCTGTCTTTATTTTTAAACTATTAATATCACGTATCGTATAATATGTCACTGTTCTTGTCTACTAATGAGTGACGGGGGTGGAGTGGATGGGGGTGAGGATGGGGGTGAGTGACGTGTGTGTGTGTGTGTGTGTGTGTGTGTGTGTGTGTGTTGCTTATAAACATTTTGTCACGTGTACCAGCTTTGATTGTTTGGTTTATTATTATTATTATTATTATTATTATTATTATTATTATTGCTCAGTGTGTGTGTGTGTGTGTGTGTGTGTGTGTGTGTGTGTGTGTGTGTGTGTGTGTGTGTGTGTGTGTGTTGTCGGTGAGAACATTTTGTGACGTCACGTGTACCAGCTGATTGTTTGGTTTATTATTATTATTATTATTATTATTATTATTATTATTATTATTGCTCATGTGTGTGTGTGTGTGTGTGTGTGTGTGTGTGTGTGTGTGTGTGTGTGTGTTGCTTATAAACATTTTGTGACGTCACGTGTACCAGCTGATTCAGTTTGGTTTATTGTTATTATTATTATTATTATTATGATTATTATTATGGCTCTGTGTATGTGTGTGTGTGTGTGTGTGTGTGTGTGTGTGTGTGTTTATATACCTTTTCGGTTGTCATTCTGTCGTACCCACCTGTCTGTCTGTCTGTCTGTGACTGTCATGTTGTCTCTTTCTACCTGTGTCTTTCTACTCACATGTTTATATACCTGTCTGTCTGTTTTTGTCATTTTGCATTTATCTGTCTGTCTCTGTCTATCTGCATCTGTCTCGGTAGACTCTACCCATTTGTCTATTAACCTGTTTCTATCTGTCTATCAGTATCTGTCCATCTTGCCATCTATCTATATACCTATCTGTTTGTCATGCTACATCTTTCTGTCTGTCTGTCTATCTTTCCAACTACCAAGTAAACCATCACTGTTTTAGACGGGCGGACAGACAGAAGACCCGATTATTACTTATGCATTTGTCGCAGTGCGGTCGACCCAGTATTACAATATTTGTCCTGTCTTTCGTTTACCCTCTCTGTTTCCCTCCCCTTTCCCTCTTCTTCTTCTTCTTCTCCTCTATCTCTATTCCTTTTTTTTAGTTTTCCTTCTCTCGACCTTTTCTACTTATCATCCTTTTATTCTCATCTGTCTGTCTGTCTCTTCTCTGTATTCTCTTTTTCTCTCTTCCTCTTCTCTCCTTTTCTACTATTCTTCTTCATAGCTTATCTCTCTATCTCTCTTCCTGCATACACCCATTCTCCCCTCTCCTCTCCCCTCTTTATCCTCTGTCTCTCTCTCTCTCTCTCTGTTCTTCCCTCTGATCCATCTACCCCATCCCCTCATTTCCCCTCTTCCTGCCACCCAATCATCTCCCCTTCCTCTATCAACTCCTCTCCCCTCTACCCTCTCCATCCCTACCTATTGTCCTCCCCTACAATTCCCCTCTTTCTTAGTTGTTTGCTCCCCTTTCCTTTCCTTCCTTTCCCTCTTAGTTGGCCCCCTTCGCCTCACCATAACCCCTCACCTCCCCCTCTCCCCCTCCTCCTCTCTCTTTCTTTCCCCTCACCTGCCTCAGTTCACACCTGGTCCACGTGTCAGCTTCACATGAGGTGATCGCTACACACACACACACACCCCCCCCACATCCCCCTCACCTAACACCCCCATCATTCTACTCCCTTCCCCCAACAACCCCCACCTAACACTTCCACTCAACAACCCCACCCAACACCTCCACTCAACAACCCCCACCTAACACTTCCCCTTCCTCTCCATGCCCAGTTAACATTCTAACCCAATCCAGGTCTTACCGAATGACCAGGTGACAATATGTCTAAAATATGGCTCTATGAGTAAAGCGGAAAAGAATGTGAAGGTGGAAAGGGAAGAATGTGTAGGTGGAAAGGGAAAAAAGTGGAGGTGGCAAGAAAGAAACTCGAGGTGGAAAGGGAAAATGTGGAGATGGAAGGGGTAGGAAGTGGAGGTGGAAAGGGAAGAATGTGGAGGTGGCAAAGGATGAATGTGTAGATGGAAGGGGTAGAACGTTGAGGCGGAAAGAGAGAGAGAATGTGTAAACTACAACATGAACATTGAGGGAAGAATGAGAAAGAGAAGAATTTGTGAATGTTAAAGGCCCAGAATGTGCCAGAATGTGAAGGCTCAAGATAGAATGTGGAAGGGTGAGACAGAATTCATGAGAAAAAACACAGATGAATGTTGTCATGCATCAGGAATCATGAGTAAATAGACAGGAACATACACATCATCTGCATGATATAGTATACACAAATCATACTTATACTGTATTATGCATAACCATTCACTTTACTATTATACACTCTCTCAAACCTAACCTAACCTAACCTAACCTAAACCTACCCTAACCTAACCTAAACCTAACCTAAACCTACCCTAACCTAACCTAACCTAACCTAACCTAACCTAACCTAACTAACCTAACCTAATTAGCTTAAGCCAAACCTAACCTAACCTAACCTAACCTAAACCTACCCTAACCTAACCTAAACCTAACCTAAACCTACCCTAACCTAACCTAACCTAACCTAACCTAACCTAACCTAACCAAAAAAAATTATACTAAAATATAATCACACGAATCAGAAGCATAAAATATAAATGACTAAAAACTCAATAAAAAAATAAATAAATTAAATTAAAATAACTAAAGTAACGAAATTTAAATACAAAAATAAAAGGGAAAATAAAATAATCAGCATAAATAAATAATCACAAGACATTTTTAAATAAAAGCAATAAAAACAAAAACACGAAATTAACTTGTAGGAAATAGTCAAAAATAATAATAACAATAATAATAAATAATAAAAGAATAATAACAACAGCAATAATTACACCCAGTAAAAATAACGAAGTAAATAAAGCAACAAATAAAAAATAAATAATCAGTATAAATTACTTTACCTGTGCTGTCGATTGCAACATCCATGACGACACCAATCCTGGGAGGAAAAAACAGATTTGAACTACACAATAAAACACAAACAACATATAATAATAATAATAATAATAATAATAATAATAATAATAATAATAACAATAACAATAACAATAATAATAATAATAATAATAATAATAATAATAATAATAATAATAATAATAATAATAACAATAACAATAATAAGAATAATAACAACAACAACAATAATAATAATAATAATAATAATAATAATAATAATAATAATAATAATAATAATAATAATAATAATAATAATAATAATAATAATAATAATAATAATAATAATAATAATAATAAACCAATAATAATAATAATAACAACAACAACAACAACAACAACAACAACAACAATAATAATAATAATAATAATAATAATAATAATAATAATAATAATAATAATAATAATAATAATAAAACTTTAATAGTATTTACAAACCTTTATTTACATCAGCAAATAAAACATAGAGTAATATAAGTAAGAATTGCTAATTAACTAAAAAAGAATTTTACAAGAACATATTAAATAATAATTAAATGTAAATAATAAAGATTAACATAAACGATAAATAATGAATAAACACAATAAACGCATAATAATGAATAACTCAATAATTTTGAACAGAAACAAGAAACAATGAATAAGGAAAGAAAATATAAAATTGACAAAAATAAATGATAAAATAAAATGATTAATTAAATTCCTACACCTGCAATAATGTTTTAATACATAATAATAATAATAATAATAATAATAATAATAATAATAATAATAATAATAATAATAATAATAATAATAACAACAACAACAATAATAATAATAATAATAAAGTAACGAATATACAACTATATACATATACCTGTACAGTATATATACAGTAATCTGAAATCTGTACTAAACACATACACACAATATACCTTCAATTAAAAAGCACTAAATCTGAACTAAAATGAAATACACAATAAACATTACTATAAAAATCTGAAATCTGAAAAAAACATGAAATCTGAATTAAATCCACACCTACAATACAATCCACACCTACAATACAATACACACCTACAATACAATCCACACCTACAATACAATACACACCTACAATACAATACACACCTGCAATCCAATACACACCTACAATACAATACACACCTACAATACAATACACGCCTACAATACAATCCACACCTACAATACACACCTGCAATACAATCCACACCTACAATACAATCCACACCTACAATACAATACACACCTACAATACAATCCACACCTACAATACAATACACACCTACAATACAATCCACACCTACAATACACACCTACAATACACACCTACAATACACACCTACAATACAATACACACCTACAATAGACATTTTCACCCCAGCTTCACGACACGGGCTGCTGAACGGAACTCCCACTCAATCTCTGGTGCCGTGACTCAGTCCAGTCTTTGTCGCTCTTACAGTAACTTCATGACCTTAAAATCCTGATGTTGACTTCAGTTAATGCTTCCCCCTTTTATTCCTTCTACCTCCTACTACCCCTCTCTGTCTCAGCCCCCTTTTCCCTACCCCTCTCTGTCTCAGCCCCCGTTTCCCTACCCCTCTCTGTCTCAGCCCCCGTTTCCCTACCCCTCTCTGTCTCAGCCCCCTTTTCCCTATCCCTCTCTGTCACTGACCCCCTTTTCCCTACCCCTCTCTGTCTCAGCCCCCTTTTCCCTACCCTCTCTGTCTCAGCCCCTTTTCCCTACCCCTCTCTGTCTCCCAGCCCCCTTTTCCCTGTCCAATCTCTCAGCCCCTTTTCCCTACCCCTCTACTGTCTTAGCTCCCTTTTCCCTACCCCTATCTCAGCCCTCTTCCTTGCCCTTGTTTCACACCCTTCCTTAGCCTTAACCCCCTTCCCCACCTCCATCTCACCCCCTCCCTTACCCCCTGTCTCACCTCCTCCTCCCTTTCCCCCCCAGTCTCATCCCCTTCCATCCTCACTTCCATCCTCACTCTCTCTCCCTAGCGAGGTCACGAGAGGCCATGAGAGGTCACGAAATATACATAAAGGTCAGAGGTCAAACGCTGTTGTTATAAATGGTTGTCCGATTGTATCAAGAGAAGAAGAATAAACTTTCATGAATATTTTTTTTACAAAGATGAATTAATAACTTTATAATAATATGAATAATAAGAAATGCAACTTAATAAAAGTAAAATTATTCATTTTTATTTATATATCTTTATTTTAAACTTCCTCCTCCCCCCCCAAAAAAAAAATATATATTTATTTAATAAAATTTATATCTCAAAATTATGAGAAAAAATACATGCAATTATTTTTATTTTTTATTTTAAGTTTCAGTTTGTGTAAAATAAAAAAAATCGTTTATGTCTTTATCATAATCCTAAGCATAATCATCATTATTATCCATCATCATCATCATCATCATCATCATCATCATCAATCTTTCTTGTTCTCTTCCTTAATATTCATACAATTTATCTTTTTTTTTCGTCTTTTTTTTCTTATTTCATGTGATAAGGAACAATTAATTGGTGGGGTTTTATTTTGGCTGCCAGTACGTCTAGACGGTGGTGGTGTGACCGCTGTATTAAGTGGCCACCAACACGCACCTCCCTGTCTGTCTTACCTGTGATAGTGTAAGTGCTACCTGAGTGTTACTTGTGACAGTGTGTTTCTTAAATATATGTGTTACCTTGAGTATTATTTGGGACAGAGTCTTAAGTAAATGTTACTAGTGATAACGTGTGTTACTTCCGACTCCTCTAGTGACGTCACACACACACACACACACACACACACACACACACACACACACACACACACACACACACACACAGGCTTACTGGCATTGGTGTCATGTCAGATCTCTATTTGTAGCCTATTGGAGGGAGAGAGGGGAGGAGGGGAGGAGAGAGGATGGGGATGGGGTAAAGGGCAGGTAAAGAGGGCAAAGGGAGAGGTGGAGGGAGGGTATGATAGGAGAAGAGTGGGAAGAGAGGGAGGGGAAGAGGGATGGGGTAAGGGGAAGAGGGTAAGGAAGAGGGGAGAAGGTGAAGGAGAGGAGGGGAGGTGAGGGAGGGGAAGGTAGGAAAAGGGCGGGAGGGGTGAAATTAAGGGGAGAGGAGGAGGAAGATAAGAAAGAGAAGGAGGGGAGGTGGACGGGGGGGGAGGAAAGAGGGGGAGGGAGGGAGGAAGAGGAGGGGAGGTGGAAGGAAGGGAGGGGGAGGAGGAAGGGGAAGGGAGAGAGGAGAGGAGGTGGAAGGAGATGGAGGGAGGGGAGGGGGAGGTGAAGGGGAGGAGGGAGGAGAGAGTAGTGATAGTAAAAGAGGGTCGGGAGGAGGGTGGGAAGGTGAGGGAAGGAAGAGGAAGAGGACGAGGGAGGAAGGAGGGGGAGGAGAAGTAAGGAAAGGGGGGGGGAGAATGGTATATTTCTTGACCATAATTCCACATTAAATGGTTACTATCGGTGTGCAATGAAATGGTCTGGTGGCGAAAAAATACCCCTTAAAAACGTTGTCGGTGTGTCTGTCTGTCTCTGGGGGTAGGGGAGGAGGAGGGGTAGGGAGGGGGGGGGAGAGGGGAGGTGGGGAGGGGAGGTAGGGGGGGAAGGGGGTAGGGAGGGGAGAGGGGGGGGAGGGAGGGGGTAGGGGAGGGGAGAGGGGTAGAAGAGGGGGTAGGAGGGAGGGGTGGGGGTAGGGAGAGGGAGTAGGGGTAGAGGAGGGGGAGGGAGGGGGAGGGGAGGGGGGGAGGGGGAGAGTAAGGGGAGGGAGAGGGTAAGGGGTAGGGAGGAGGAGGTGGTAGGGAAGGAGGGGATAAAGAGGAGGGGTAAAGAGGAGGGAGGGTAAAGGGAGGACAGGAGGAGAAAGGAGGGGGAGTGGTGTTGTGCTGTAATGACTGTAATCCGGCTGTGACTCCTGAATTATGTATCACCTTCTCTTACTAAATACAGCAATCTTGTTAACCGATTACAGACGTTAACCGGATGTATGTATGCCCCCCCCCCTTTCTCCCGCGTCTACGGTCCGATAAATTCTATATATTTTATGATATCGCGGGAAAAAGAAGGATTAAAGGCTTATATATGTATATCAAGGATCTTGTTATCCGATTACAGTTGCTATCGGGAGATATAATATGTATTTTCCGCCTACGGTCATATAAATTCCATTTATTTATTATATCGGTAAAAAAAGGGAGTATATATTTACGAGGATAACAGACAGACAGACAGACAGACGACAGACAGACAGAAGGGCAGGCAGGCAGACAGACAGGCAGAGAGAGAGACTAGTTATAATACTACCTATCAAAACATGTGTCAGAGAGAGAGAGAGAGAGAGAGAGAGAGAGAGAGAGGAGAGAGAGAGAGAGAGAGAGAGGAGAGAGAGAGAGAGAGAGCAACAAGAACACAACAAACAACAACAACAACAAAACCATTACCCCTCCTAGACAGTTGATGCGTTGCTGACATTAAATTTGACCCCTACACACCACCAATGACCTGACCTGACCCACTTAAAGGTGACCCTGAGTTTCGTAACACCTCCTTAAACGCCTCCTGACGCAGATGTGTGGTATGGTAACTACTATTATTACCCACCAGGGTTTTATGGAGGGTAAAGGGAGGGTAGGAGGGGGAGGATGGAGGGAGGGGGATGGATGGAGGGTAGGAGGGGAGGGGAGAGGGAGGATAGGGAGAGGGGGTTGGAGGGGTAGGCAGGGGGGGGAGGAGAGGTGGCTAAAGGAAATGGATTGTAATGGATGATTGAGTTTAGAGATGAGGAAGTTAGGGTTAGGTTAGTGGGTGGTTTATACAGACAGACAGACAGATAGACAGAGCAACTAGCTACACAGGAGAGAGAGAGAGAGAGAGAGAGAGAGAGAAAGAAAGTTGAAGGAAAAAGAAAAGCAAGATGGTGACTTGACTCTCCCCTATAAGACCTCCCCACCCCAACCCAACTCATAAGACTTACCCCCTACCAACCTCCATAACACGTCCTCTAACCCCAACCCATGACCTCCCTCCCCTAACCCCCTATAACACATGTTTCTTGACGACCTACCAAGACGCCAATAAACGTCTCAACGCCCATCACCCTCTCAACGCCATTAATGTCTCAACGCCAATCACCGAAGACGCAAGCCGTAATTAACGCCATAATGGAACACAAGTGGAGGTCTCACAGCTTCTTTATCAGTCCTCTTACTTGGAACCTTGAAATATGCTGATGAAAGAGGAGGAGGGGAAGGGAGGGGGGTGGCGACAAGAGGAGGAGGAGAGAAGGGAAGAGCTGGAGGGAGTTGGGAGGGGGAGGGGTGGCGACAAGAGGAGGAGGAGAGAGAGAAGGGAAGAGCTGGAGGGAGTTGGAAGAAGGGGAGAGGAGGGAGGGGAAGAGGAGGGGAAAAGAGGAGGAGGGAAGAGGTAGGAGGAATAGCTGGAAGAGGAGGAGGACCAGGGGAGGAGGAGTAGCAGGAGATGATAACGGGGAGTTGGATGATGCAGCTAAACACAGACAAAATGACAGACAGACAGAGTACAGACAGACAGACAGACAGACAGACAGACAGACAGACAGACAGAGAGGTCCTATATGCCCCCTCCGGTTAGTTCAAATTAATATACATAATAATCCACTGCGTGTGTGTGTGTGTGTGTGTGAAGAATTAAAGGTGATTAACATGTGATTAGAGTGTGCAGGTGAGAATGCAACTTAATTGATTAGTTTGACCGAGTGTGACTGAGGTGTGGGGATTATGGCAGTGTGTGGTGTGTGGTGGTTAGTCGTGGACAAGGATATTGACAGTGTGTTAAATGTTGGTGATGGTGGCAGCGTACTGAATCACACACACACACACACACACACACACACACACACACACACACACACACACACACACACACACACACACACACACACACACACACACACGAGCGCGATTACAATACCCTCCCCTCCTCAGCCCACTACTCACTGGCAATAAAGCAAACAAGATCCGCCATCAGGAAACTCCCAGTAAAGTCTCCATCATGTATCAAACCCACCAATCACGCTCCTTTTATACCTACTGGAGAATGTGACGCCAGCCAGTCACAACTGGGCTTGACTTCTTTATACGACTTAAATGACAATCGGCTCCAGCATATTTACTCTAGTGCTTTAGGACCTGTGCCGTCAACTACCAATTTCAACTGAGGGAGATTCAACCACCAATCAACTTACACTGAAAGGGGATTTAATTAGCCATCAACTGAGGTAATCCCCATTAACTATAAATTAAGGGACACCATTAATTAGCTAACCATTACCTGTTTGACCTGATTGTTTACTAAAGCATAATTGACACCCGGTAATGGTTGTATTGTCTACATGGGGAACAATAATACCACAGAGGGTTTTAAATCATTATTAGATCACGTGAAGATTAGCCACCCCAGCTTAGGTTAAGTTACGTGAGGTTAGGGAGGGTATATAGGTTAGCGTTACGGTAGTTAATTAATCTTACAGTAAGGTAAAATAAGCTGGGGTTTAATCTTCAGGTGATCCGCCACTTCTCGTCCAATCAAAACACTCGGAACATAAGGACAAGTCATCCTAGTTCACAATATTCTTCTTCACTGTCATATCAACCCCCCCTCCCTCCCTCGAGTGGCATCCCAGACACTAACCAGACACCGCCACTACCAGGAAGGACAAGAAGGGGTAGGAGGGGAAAGGGGAGAGGGAGAGGTAGGGGAGAGGGAAGGGGACGGGGAAGGGGTGAGGCAGAGGGCAGGTAAGGGGCCACCTTATAATTACCGACCGCCGTTTGTTTCTCATCTGCCTCTCTCTCTCTCTCTCCTCTCTTTTTAGATAAAGAGACAAAAAGAGAGAGATTCGACCTACTCTTTATGGCCAGGCCAACGCCCTCCACCCTGAAGCCACTCTCTCTCTCTCTCTCTCTCTCTCTTGTCCTGCAGGAGTGAACAGTGACATCACCCACATGACTCTGACCTATATATACTGCTAATGAATATGATGTATTTCTTTGTGTATGAACCTCTGTCCTGCGTGGCAGTGAGAAGTGATACCACCCTCAGTGTCAAGACCTGACTGAATTACTCAGAATAGGCAAACTGTACTCCAAGCTTTGTCAATAAATTTGTTAAACTTAACTAAAACGTACTACAAAATGGATACAGAATCCCCAGAAGGAATTCAGAGGAGAATGACAAGACTAATCCCGGGCATTATTAACCTTAAGGACAGAGACAGGTTAAAGCTTCTTGATTTGCACTCCCTCGAGAAACGTAGAGTGAGGGGCGCTATGATAGAGGTGTATAGGCAGTCAAGGCTAAACAAAGGTGATATAACAAAGGTACTCAAACTATCCAACCAGGAGCGAACTCGTAGCAATGGTTTTAAGTTAGACAAATTTACATTTAGGCGCGAGATAGGTTTGGAAATAGAGTAGTGGGCGAGGGAAAAGTCAAACATGTTTCATCATTAACTAGAATACGTTGGATAGCTTCAAACATAGGTTGGATGCATATATGAGCGATAGGGATTGGGTGTAAACGGGACTACCCAGTATGGGCCAATAGGCCCGCTGCAGTTTCCTCTATTCTTATGTTCCCTCTCCGTATTCAAAACAATTGTTGCCGAATCGCGAACTAAGATATCCAACTACCCAATGGCGAACAGAAGTTGTTATTCGCCACAGGGACTAAGACGGCAGAGTTCGCCAGGCACATGTGGAGTTTGACATCATTAACCAAAACAAATAAAAAAATCCATATTTTTGACGTCCCTACATCAGCTGAGACATAATGACGTCACAGTTTGTTTACCTTAAGTAATTCTGGAAAGAAATACTCAGGAGACCTCCGGGATCACCTGGCGGGATCTATCAGACATGGATGATGGTCTATGTATATTGTTTGTTTACCTGTACTGTCTATGTACATTATGTATACACCTGCATTATCTATATATACTGTTTCTATAACCAAGAGAAAAGAATGAATGCAGGTAAAGAGAATGAGTACACACACACACACACAAGTCCTATTTTGGTTACTATAAGGATACTCTGGTAGGAAAAGCTCCGTCCCACCACCCCCATCCTTCCACCCTCTCTGCCTCCTCCTTTTTCTCTTCCTTTCCCATCTTTCTTTCCCACTATTATTATTGTTTACTATCCCCCTTTTCCCTCTCCTCTTTCTCCGCCTCTTCCTCTTTTCCTTCTTCCTCTTTTCCTTCTTCCTCCACTTCGTGTTTCTCCTCCTCTTCCCCTTCATCATTCTCACAGCACGACATAATTTCTCCTATCTCCAGAGGCAGTCATCATCCCCGCTAGACAATTATCTCCTCCTCCTCCTCCTCCTCCTTCTCTGCCTCCTCCTCCTCCCTTTCATTTACCCTCCCTCTCTTCCCTCCTTCCTTACTTTTGTAATTTTTTTTCTTCTTCCCTCCTCCCTCCTCCTTCTTCCCTGCTCCTCTTTCACGCTCTTCATCTTCCTTCTCTTCTCCTTCCCTCCTCATCTATTTTATCATCTCCTCCTCCTCCTAATTCCTCATAATCATTTTCCTTCCCTTCCCTCACATCCCCTTCTTCTTCTTCTTTCCCTCCCTCTTTTCTTCCCTCCCCTGCTTGTCTCCCCCTTCTTTATCCTCTCCTTCCCACCTCACCCTTTCCCCCTTACCCTTCTTCCCCTTTCACCCTTCTTCCCCTCACACATTCTTCTCCCTCACCCTTCTCCCCTCACCCATTCTTCTCCTCACCTTCTACCCCTTCCTCCAGAGAGCTACATAATTCCCCATATCTCAGGAAGAGTCATCATCCTCCCCCTTCCTCCCTCGCTATTCTCCCCTCCCTTTCCCTCACCCCTTCCTCCCCTCACCCCGCTACAAACATTTCTTCTCAACAATTTCCTTATCTGTAATCTCTTGTGGCCACCATGATTATTTTATCTCTCTCTCTCTCTCTCTCTCTCTCTCTCTCTCTCTCTCCCCAAAGTGCTTTGAAATTAATGAACAGTCGTGTGATAACTGCCAATGAGAAGAACTTTCATATCAATTGTGTGGATTCCGTCGCATGTTGGAATTCGGTATCATGACTGTGCTGATAGACTGGCCAATGAGGCATGTAAGAAAGAAAATGTTGACCGTGACCTTGGCCTGTCCAATGCTGTACTTAAAAACATTCAAGTCAGATTCATGAACTCTGATCTAGAAGAACTGAGAAATGCAGAGACCTGGCAGTTGTAGCATTAGTTAATATGAAAAATTTTGTGACGAGAGGTACCGGTATGGCCAGCATAAGGACAGAACAAGACAATGTGATGTAGTTGTGGCCAGAATTAGGCTAGGATACAGACACATCTGGCAGGTTAGTGACGCTGTACCCATACCGGAACACTCAGCATGTAAACTTTGTGATAAACCTTTAAAGCATACACTTGAACACTATATTATTGAATGTGACACTGTCAAAGACTTCAGGCCACCTGGCTTATTGTATCATGAACTTTGTAATTACTACATTGAATCGGGGGTGCTTGAGGACATTCTTGTTGTTTATCCAGAATTTGCTGCTAGCCCACACTGATTAGTCCTCAAATAGAATATGACTTCTACTGTACTGTATATGAACCTCTGTCCTGCATGGCAGTGAACAGTGACATCACCCACATGACTCTGACCTATATATACTGCTAATGAATATGATGTATTTCTTTGTGTATGAACCTCTGTCCTGCGTGGCAGTGAGAAGTGATACCACCCTCAGTGTCAAGACCTGACTGAATTACTCAGAATAGGCAACCTGTACTACAAGCTTTGCCAAAAATTTGTTAACAGTAAGATTCTCTCTCTCTCTCCTTCCATAGGTTAAGCAGGATTACGTTAGGTTAGGTTAGGTTAGGTTAGATTAGGTTAGGTTCCGGTTCCGTGTCCAATGATTGGCGCATCTAATCCCGACATCCTCAGATTGGCCAAGTTATACTGTCCAGTTGTTCAATGCAGCCAGTCCTTCCCTCCCTACTGCCTCCTCCTCCCTTCCCCTCTCCTCCTCCTCCCACTCATCAACCAGGGCGGCCTTTGATGCTTATTACTGCCTCTTTCTATCTCTCTATCTCTCTCGTCTGGCTCACTTTGATTACTCTCTCTCTCTCTCTCTCTCTCTCTCTCTCTCTCTCTCTCTCTCTCATTAATGGTCACTTACAAGGTTATAATAGACCATTTTTTGTTACTTTTTAAGACGACCACTAATCATCACGTGGCCCATTATGTCTCCTACCCCGCTGTCGTGTGGCCCAGTAGAGACCCAGTGGCCATCCTTCCATCCCTTGACACATTTAGTGGTTTTGTGTGGCCTGTGTGGCCCACATCCCTCTAACACACCCACACCCAATTCAAATTTCAATTCACCCATCCACCTAGGCCAATCACACACCTATCCCTACCAACCCACCCCTAACCCCACACCCCTTTAACTCACTACTACCCCTAACCCACCTAACCCATCACCCCTTCCCAACTCACCCCAACTCACCAACCCACCCCTAACCACCCACCTTCCCAACCCACCTAACCCACCCCAACCCTCAATGACCACCAGAAAGTTCCCCAACCTTCCTTTTATTTCTTAATTATTTTTTAACTCTTATTTTTTGTTAATTTTATTTTAAGAGCCAGCCAGTAGTTAATGGCGGGGCAGGACCTAACATTATGTTTAGCCGACATTTCCATTCTGTCTCTCTCTGATGATGACAGGCATTAACATAATTGCTGCTTAAAAAATACATACATCAGTACATACATACATACATACATACATACATACATACATACATACTGTAGTTATTACTTAATAGACCTGAGTTTCGCTTCGTGGAGATAATTGATTAATAACACTTTCCCCCCTTAATTTACCACCTCATGACTGTAAGTGTCTGATGTATGTATGTATGTATGTATGTATGTATGTATGTATGATTGTATGTACCTACCAGTGAAGAACCCCAACATTGTTCCTGATAGTTTTGTCCTGTGTTGTTCTCACTTAACCTAACCTAACCTAACCTAACCTAACCTAACCTAACCTAACCTAGCATAACCTAATGTGATAGGCTGTTCCATAGGCCTACCTCCATTTATGTGATGTAAGTATTTCCTTTCAGTCGTCCTGTATGGCATTTTACTAGGATCAGGTGGTTGTTAAGGGGTGGACGAGTGGTTTTTAAGGGGTAGTGGTTGTTAAGGGTGGTGGTTGTTAAGGGTGGCGGTTGTTAAGGATGGAGGCCGTTAATGGGGGTGAGCTGTTAAGGGTATCGGATGTTAAGGGTGGAGGTTGTTAATGGGGGTGAGCTGTTAATGGGGGTGAGCTGTTAAGGGGGCTGTTAAGGGGGCTGTTAAAGGGGTGGTCTGTTAGGGGATTGCTGTTAAGAAGTGGCTGATAAAGGTAATGGCAGTATCAAGGCATCTAATTAACAGGTAAAATAAGCTGTGATAAGAGGGTTAATCTTCACGTGATCTCCAGGTACTTCAATAATCACTGGGGCATTAGCCAGTCTTAGAGGTTAATGAAGATATACGTTACTGACCATTACACAGCTAAAATTCGCAATGTCGAGATGTCAGGTACGATAGGTAGACAGGTGCTTGAGAGAGAGAGAGCTAACCATTCAACTTAACATAGAATCCTTGAATTTTTAAAACTTGCCCCCCCAAAAAAACCTTCACACCTCCACATCCAGATAGCTTCACTTCCCTATACCACAACACTTCACACTTCCCTACACCACAACACTTCACTTCCCTATACCACAACACTTCACACTTCCCTACACCACAACACTTCACTTCATACACCACAACACTTCACACTTCCCTACACCACAACACTACAGTAGATTCAGGTTGTAAATCACAGGTAACTCAGGTAAATGCGTCAATAAATATCGATAAAATGAATAAATGAGGAAATGGAGGAAGGAAAAAAAAATAATGTCAAACTATTAACAATGGCGAGAGTTTGGACCATGATTGAAGTTCATTAATAACAGTGAAAGTGTGTTGGGTGGTCTCTCTCTCACTCTCTCTCTCTCTCTCTCTTTCGTTTTTCTCCTTTTCTCTTCCTCAAGCTCTTCCCTATCTCTCCCCTTCCCCCAAACCTCTACCTTCTTCTCTTCTCTCCCTCTATCTCTCCTCCTACTTCTCTCTCTCTCCCTCTCACCGCAACAAAGACAGTGTCATGTGTGGGAGCAATAACACACATACATACATACATACATACACACACACACACACACACACACACACTGGCCTTGATATATGTACAAAGATCTATTCATAAGATATTCATTTGTTTATGAGGGGACAAATACGAATACATACATACATACATACATACATACATACATACATACATACATACATGAATGAATACATACATACATACATACATACATACACAAAACGAAGAATACAGTGGATATAAAAAACAATAATGAAAAATAACAATAAACACATAAATAAACAAGAAGCAAAAAACAAAAAAACAAATAAAAAAAAGGAACTCGGACAAACACAAAACAACATCATCACACAGCCGGGAGAGAGAGAGAGAGAGAGAGAGAGAGAGAGAGATGGTGTGTAAGTGTTGAAAACAGAGTTGAAATTGGCGTTGAGTGAATGAGCAGGTGAGTGGTGAGGTCAGAAAGAGAGTGAAAAAAGATGGAGCGAAAGGTGAGGAGCGTGAATGAGAAGAGAGAGAGAGAGAGAGAGAGAGAGAGAGAGAGAGAGAGAGAGAGAGAATATATGACAAACACACCAGCATGAAAACAAAAAAAACAAGAGAAGCGTCGCTAAAACAAAAGAAAGAAAGAGAGAAGAGAAGAGAAGACAAAGAAGTGATAGATATACTCACAACGAACAAAGACACAAAGAAAATGGGCGATAATAACACAAAAACAAACACAGAATACAAAGACAAATAATACATAAACAAAGAAACTGATACAGAAACAAAGAAAGTGACAAATAAATAAAGACACTGACATAGAAACAATCCCTCACTAACAAAGAAACGGACAAAGAATATTTACCCAGAAACAGAAATTTTTTAAAACAAAGACAGAAAATAAAATACGATAGAAAGAAAGAAAGAAAGAAAGAAAGAAAGAAAGAAAGAAAGAAAGAAAAAAGAAAGAAAGAAAGAATGAAAGAAAGAAAGAAGTAAGTAATCAAATGACTAACCACATCAGCTCTCCGACATAATTATTATTCCCAACGTGACCTTCCCAAGTGACGTCATGTGCGGTCCTCTGAGGGTCATGTGAGGTTATCGGGGGTCATGTGAGGTAACGTGAGGTCATGTGAGGTCAACTGAGGGGAAGTAAACCAAATAAGTGAGGGAATGCAGACATTAAGAGGCGGAAAATAATTAAATGTGATAATGTATAATTAAATAGTGGGCATACCCAGACGCAAGGCAATTAGTTCCAATCTGTCTGTCTGTCTGTCTGTCTGTCTGTCTCGACGTACACACACACACACACATCCTCAGAAACAACGAATTAGTCGCTTTTTTTTCCTTACTTGTCGTATGCCTCTGGGTGGGGGTGGGGTGGGGTGGGGTGGGGTGGGGTGGAGTAGGAGAGGATCACTGGCACCCGGGTTCCTCTTAACAGTGACTGGCCCCGGACTTCTATGAAACACTTCCCTTTTATGATACTGGAGCCTGCATTCTTCCCCTTACTCTCCTTTCCTCCCCTTTCCCTCCTAATCCCCCCTTCCCTTCTGTCTTTCCTAACCCATTTCCCTACCACTCTTTTTCCTAAACCTCTCTTCTCCCCTCTCACTTTTAACCCCCTCACCCTCTGAACTCTCTTCTCTCCCTCCTAACCCTTTCCCTTCCTCTCTTCCTTAATCCTTTTCCGTGCCATTCATTCTCACTCTTTCCCTTTTATTTCCTTCCCTCTCCTCCTTCTCATTTCTAACCATCCATTTACTCATTCCTCCTCCTCCTCCTCCTTTCATTACTCTTATGTCCTCTTCCTCCTACACCTGTCTTCCTTTTCCTATCCTTCTCTCCTTCCTCCTCCTCATACCACAGTCCTTCCCACACCCCTTCTCTTCCTCCCACGCCCCCTCTCTTCCTCCACCTTCCCCCTCTTCCTCTCACACCCCCTCTTTTCCTCCCCACGCCCCTTCTCTTCCTCCCACCCTTCTCTTCCTCCCACACCCCTCTCTTCCTTCAAACCCCTCTCTTCCTCCCCGCCCCTTTCTTTCTCTTCATATCACACCCCTCCTCTTCCTAAAATCCTCCCCTCTTTCTTCCCAATCCTTCCTATTCCTCCCACACCAATCCTCTGTTCTCCTTCCTCTTCCGTTTTTGGGTGGAGAAAGAGGAGGTAAAAAGAAGATAAGAGAAGGAAGGAAGGGAAGGAAGGAAGGGTTGATATTACGGTAACTGAAGAGAAGTAGAAGAGGGAGTACGAGGGTGTGGGAGGAAGAGGAGGAGGAGGAGAAGAGGTAGGGGTATGAAAGGAAGAGGGAGTGTGGGGGAGGAGGAAGAAAGAAGGAGGAAGAGGGGGCTGAGGAGGGAAAAGAAGGAGAGGGGAGGAGGGTCAAGGATATGAGAGGAAGAGGGAGTGTGGGGAGAGGGGGAAGAAGAAGAGGAAGAGAAGGAGAAGAGGTAGGGGTATGAGAGGATGAAGGGGAAGAGTGGATTATCCTTCTTACTGATGGTGTGGTGAACTTATTTATGCCTTGAGATAATTAATTACATTGTGGGTGATTTTTAGAGTTGTCTTCCTCCTCTACACTCCCCTCCACCCCCTCCTCTTCCCCCACACCCTCCCCTCCATCCCCTCCTCTTCCCCCACACCCTCCCCTCCACCCCCTCCTCTCCTCCCCATACTACATTTTGCTTCCCTCACATCATCTCCCCACATAAATAAAAAGAAGCTCTCCGCCCTCCCCATAACACATATATTATACCAAGGGCCACATGCTACCCCAAAATATTCCCCAGCCACCCAAAATATTCCCAGAGCCCCAAAATATTCCCCTAGAACCCCAAAAATATTCCCCAGCCACCCAAAATATTTCCCCAAACCACCCAAAATATTCCCCTGCCCCCCCAAAAAATATTCCCTGGAACCTCCAAAAATATCCCCCAGAGCAATATGGCGACAACCAGACGGGATAGATGTATATATATTAAAACAAAAAATAATACATAGATAACATAAAAGAAAAATAACAAGAGGAGACGTCGGATCCGTTTCCCTGGACAAGGAATAGGAGACAACCCTGACCATCCCTTACCTTGTATATGGTGAATATCAGGTGATTGAGCGGACAGTGCAATGAGAAGAGAGAGGGAGGACGGATAAAATACAGAACAAAATGATAAATTACGTTACCTACGGTTTTATATCTTCCTCTTTAGGTAAAATTTCTTAAGAGTTTTTTGTTCATCCGTGACCAAGATCCTGAATAGGGAGTCACTCAAACGGCGGCGCGGTGAGAGGACCACATAGTCTAATCTAATTGATGACAAAAGCGTCAGTGTGGGGGATAGTACGACTTTCTCCACTTTCCCTCTTTCTATTTTTCTCCATTTTCACTTTCTTTTTTTTCTTTTTTCTTTCATTGTTTTTACGTTTTAGTTTTTTCTGACGATTTTATTTTTTAGTTTTTTCTGTATTTGATTATTTTCTTTTCATTTTTCTTTCGTTTTTATTAATTATTTTGTTTTGTACTTTCTTTTTTGTTACCTAACCTAACCTAAACTAGCCTAGCCTAGCCTAGCCTAGCCTAGCCTAGCCTAGCCTAGCCTAGCCTAGCCTTGCCTTGCCTTGCCACTAGCCTAGCCTAGCCTAACCTAACTTAACCAAACCTAAACTAACCTAACCTAAGCTGAATTAGAAAAAAAACATTATTATAGTATATCCTAAAAAATATTATAGTATATCATCCTAGGAAAAAACCCCACATGAAACGAGCAAAAAAAAACTGCATGAAAACAAAATAAAAACATTAGCCACAACTCGTCAAAGCAAAGAATTGTTGACACGTGTGACCGTGATCTTTGACCTAACAGCTAGAGTCAATAGCAGAGAGAGAGAGAGAGAGCTATGGCCTGGCACTTGACATTATTAGGGACCACACTTTGCTCATAAACAGATAAATTGTACCAGGAATTTCCCCCCTCATCATTCTGTCACTTTATGTAACTTGCTACAATAAAACCCATGACCCTTCAGGCTTTTACGCCCATAATGCATAAGTCATAAAGGCAACCATGAACTCCGCTATGCTTCCCAGATGGGCGCTGTAAACCTTCTGCGCTTCACCTTGCACAGAATGCGCGGGGTGCCTAATAAACTAGCCCCCTCGGGGCAATCTAAAAATCTAAGAAGAGAGATGCAACAACAAATTAACTCAGGTGACATTCAGGATAATTAAGGCCATTATCTTCTATACATTATTCAGTATCTATGAACATTGACCTCTGACCCTTAACCTTGAACACCGTCTTCATGGATCATAGCTACAGGGCATAATGACGCTACATAACTCATTGTCATATAACGTAACATAAAACATAACATAATCCTCGACTTGACTTCCTCTGTTTGACCTTTGACCTCCACAGACCAGTATGATCATTTGATTAATTAAGTACGACAAACCAGACAAGCAGATACAATACAGTTTTATGTGACGAAATACGGTAAATGTTATAATGCATATACAACGTAACGCTGTATAATGCTTAGGCGTTACAATGATGTATTATGGTGAGAAGAATGATATGAGAGAGAGGAATGTCCCATTCTTAAACCCTGTCTGTCCCTTCAAGTCGTAGTAGTAAAGAGGACAAAAAACCAAGAATGAGAAGGGTGTCAGGTTGAGGGTGACTCAGTGGTGTCTTCCTGGAGTGTGAGAGTGTGAGGGTGAGTGTGAGAATGAAGGTCTTCGAGGGTGAGGTAAAAAAAAAAAAACTCGGTCGGAGATGCCCAAACCACAAAAAACAGGGAATTAAGCAGACGAGGATAAAGGGTGTACCAAGGACTTAATGAACAGCCTTATGCCATTAACTGAGGATGAAAGTAACGAGGAGGAGGAGGAAGGAGGAGGAGGAGGAGGAGGAGGAGGAGGAGGAGGAGGAGGAGGAGGAGGAGGAGGAGATAATAGTAAAAAAGGTAATGATTATATAGGGTAAGGTATAGATGAATTAGTTACATCTTAAGAGAGTACAGTGATAATAATAATAATAATATATGTAATAATACTAAACAACGCATCTAGGCCCATCTATCAACATACACACACACACACACACACACACACACACACACACACGCACGCACACACACACACACACACATATCAGAAAAGGCATAAACATTTTCAATCAGCGTGTGAAGTGCTGCTCGCTATCTGCACCTCCCTCGCTGTTATCAATAAGGCATATACATCACTCTCCTTGTGAGGCACCACAGTAAATAAACTACCAAGACTAAGGGCGGGGAGGGAGGAAGGAGGGGGAGGAGAAGGGGAGGGAGGGTGCAGGGAATGAGTGGGTGGATGGGAGGGAAGGGGTTGGTGGGAAGGGTGGTGGATGGGTGGATGAGGAGTGTTGGTGGGTGGAAGTGGGAGAGGTTGGTGAGTGGAGGGAAGGAGAAAAAGTAATGGGTGGATGGATTTTTTTGTGTATAGAAGAAGAGAAGGGGGGGGGAAGGAAGGGTTAATAGTTCGGATGTTGAAGAGATTTAGGAGGAGGAGGAGGGGGGGACTAGGAGAAGGAGAAGAGGAGGAGGAGGAGGAGGTAATAGACGGCGAGCTGACCGTCTTGCTGGTAACTTCACAGTGTGGTAATGTAACGTCTTGGAGCTGCTAGTTATGCGGGTGAATTTTATCGTGCTGTTTGTCTGGCCGGCTGCCCGTTTTGCCCGCTCTGGCACTGGATGGAGTGGGTGGAGGAGAAGTGGGTGGGTGGAGGAAGTGGGTGGGTGGAGGAGGAGAGGAAGTGGGTGGGTGGAGGAGGAGAGGAAGTGGGTGGAGGAGAGGAAGTGGGTGGGAAGAGAGTGGGTGGATGGAGAAGTGGAGAGAGTGGGTGGAGGGAGAGTATAAAGAGTGGAGATAATAGGAGAGAGGATAACGTTGCAGATACAGCGAGGCTGCCACACGTATTCGAGTTGGTCACTTGAGGTGTGTGTGTGTGTGTGTGTGTGTGTGTGTGTGTGTGTGTGTGTGTGTGTGTGTGTGTGTGTGTGTGTGTGTGTGTTTCAACAATCAGTCTTTCTTTCCTCTCTCTCTCTCTTTATCAGTTTATCTACGTATCTTTCACACACACAAATAAACGCCAGACTGTAGATATACCCTGTAGATATATAAACATAAGTGTTGTATGTATGTATGTATGTTTTTTTTTATATATGTGTATGTATGTATGTATGTATGTATGTATGTATGTATGTGCGTGTGGGGATAATTAAACACACCGCTCCCACACGCAGAGAAAACTCAAGACTTTTCCTTTTTTTTTCCTCAATGAATAAACAAACATAACTTATAGTCGTCTGGGAGTATGACCTTCGTTCCCCTTGACACCATTCACCCCTTCCTTCCCTCCCCACTCCACTCCCTTCCCTCCCCCCTCACTTACTCTCTCCTTGTTACTGTGCTCCCTCGTTTACTCCCCTCTCTAAATTACTCTCCTCTTCTCTTCCCCCTTTCCCTCTCCTGCTTCCTTCATCTCTCTTCATTTACTCACCTGCTGGCAACCCCCTCCCCTCCCTCCCCACACTCACGCCCTCTCATTTCCCCTTCCCTTTACTCTTCTTCTTCCTCTTCGCTATCACCCATCCCTCCTCTCCTTCCCCACTCTTATGTCATCCCTCACTCCCCCTTCTCTTCCCTATTCCTACCCCACCCCCTATCTACCCACCCCTTCCCTCTCTCCCTCACCCCACTCCTTACCAATATCACCACACCCTCCTCCTCCCTCTCACTCCTCCCCTTACTATCACCACACCCCTTCCCTCTCTCCCCTCACCCCCACTCCCTTACCCCTATCACCACACCCCTTCCCTCTCTCTCCCCTCTTTAATAAGCGGCGTCTGCAGCTCTCCCTACGTCACATCCTGCTTACACTCATTCAATGACATTCCTGAAGGTCCTGAGAGACTTACGTACACTCACTCACTCTCAAGTGTTACCGTGTTGCCCCCTTTAGTGTCTCTTTATTTGATGATGATGATGATGATTGATGATGATGATGATGTTGTTTCTCAAGCGGTTCAGTTTAAGATTTTTTTTGGGGGGGGTTAGGTTAGAGTTGGGATTGGGATGAGGTTAAATCATCGCACGAAGCTTCATAATCAGTGTATGTCTGGAGTGCCAAACATTCATCTTGGTATTTGGGGAATTAGGACAAAGAGTTTAATTGGGTCAGTCTTAACCTAACCTAACCTAACCTAACCTAACATTTCTGGGAGGAGACGACCATATCTTGGTGTAAGTGAGTGGGTTAGGTTAGGATATATGAGATGGTTAGAATCATTGTCACCATCTACTGGGGTTTATGGGTGAATATATAACCCGTGAACCTCAGGAACCTATGTGTGTGTGTGTGTGTGTGTGTGTGTGTGTGTGTGTGTGTGTGTGTGTGGTGAGTGGTGTGTGTGTGTGTGTGTGTGTGTGTGTGTGTGTGGTGTGTGTGTGTGTGTGGGTGTGTGTGTGTGTGTGTGTGTGTGTTTGTGTGGGTGTGTGTGTGTGAGTGTGTGGTGTGTGTGTGTGTGTGTGTGTGTGTGTGTGGGGTGTGTGGGTTTGGTGTGTGAGGTGTGTGAGTGTGTGTGTGTGTGTGTGGTGTGTGTGTGTGTGTGTGAGTGTGTGTGTGTGTGTGTGTGTGTTTGTGTGAGTGTGTGTGTGGGATGTGTGTGTGTGTGTGTGTGTGTGAGTGGGTGTGTGTGTGTGTGTGTGTGTGTGTGTGTGTGTGTGGGTGTGTGTGTGTGTGTGTGTGTGTTTGTGTGTGTGTGGTGTGTGTGTGGTGTGTGTGGTGTGTGTGTGTGTGGGGTGTGTGGTGTTTGGGTGTGTGTGGTGTGTGTGTGGTGTGTGTGTGTGTGTGTGGTGTGTGTGTGTGTGTGTGTGTGTGTTTGTGTGGTGTGTGTGTGTGTGTGTGTGTGTGTGTGTGTGTGTGTGTGTGTGTGTGTGTGTGGTGTGTGTGTGTGTGTGTGTGTGTGTGTGTGTGTGTGTGTGTGTGTGTGTGAGTGTGTGTGTGTGTGTGTGTGTTTGTGTGTGTGTGTGTGTGTGTGGTGTGTGGTGTGTGTGTGGTGTGTGTGTGTGTGTGTGTAAGTGTGTGAGTGTTTGGTGTGTGGGTGTGTGGTGTGTGTGTGTGTGGTGTGTGGTGTGTGTGTGTGTGTGGTGATGTGGGTGTGAGTTATAGAAGTGGGGGTGTTGGTGGGGTTAGGAGTATTGGGGAGATGGGGGTGAAAGGGGTTGAGAAGTTGGGGTGGTGTGGTGGGGTTAAGGGTGTTGGAGGGGGGAAGGAAAGAAGGGGAAGTGGAGGAGAGGGGAGGCGGAGGGATCGAAGGGGGAGGCGGAGGAGAGAAGGGGAGAGGAGGATCGAAGGGGGAGGGGGCATATGGTCGTGTATCAGATGTGTAGTCATAAGAGGTGTGGAGGGGGGCGACATGCGTTCGCGCGTACAACAGTCGTCAGATGCTGAATTATAGGAGGAGGGTGTGGGAGGGGTGTGGGACGGGGTGTGAGAGTGGGTGAGAGAGTGGGTGAGTGGGTGAGGGGAGGGAGGGGAGGGAGGAGGGTGGAAACCGGTGTGGGGGAGGAAGAAGGGAGGAGAGGATTGTGGGTGGGAGGGAAAAAAAGAAGAAAGGGAGGAAGGGTGTGATGAGAGAGGGAGGAAGGAATGAACAAAGGGAGGAGAGATTATGGAGAGGGAGGGAGGGAGGTGAGAGTTTAAATACTGGGATAAGTTGTTAAGGAGGAGTTAAATGAATGACATCATCCTTTTTATGCTACTGGTGACTAACTGACGTGTTTACATGTCTGTCTGTCTACTTGTTTATTTGTGTTCTTTTGGTCTTTCTTATTACATTTCTTTATTGTTATTTACACTCTCCAATCCTTTTTATTTTCACGTCAGGTATATGCGCAGGCACAGGTGTAGGCGCACAGGTGTAGGCGCACAGGTGTAAATACAAGTACAGGCCAGGTACAATAACATTAGAGCTGTTCATACAAATTAACCATGAACAATCTACAATTACCAAATCAGGTCATTAATTCAGACACATCACACACACACACAGGTATTTACTCAACTAATCTGCCTCTCTCAATAATGCCTCAGGTAGTGGGATGACTTAAGCAACAATTACACCTGGAGGAATTAATAAGAATCTTAAGTGATATTTGATTTTTCTCCTTTATTATTATTATTATTTTTCTATCCATTTCTTTCACTTTATCTAACTTTTTGGTGTTTAATATATTTAATCTGTTGGTTCTTCATTTGTTATCATGATCATGGTCAAGTCATAATCTGTTCAATATATAAAATAATATATCTAGTCTATATATTCCGTTTCAGATCATCAAAAAGAATCATCAAATCAATTTCAGATCTGGTTCCATTCATTGTCATTTTTAAATTCTGGACAAGTCCATCAGCACATCAGTCATGGCAAAAATGGACAAAGCTCCCTTGATTTGTGCATGATTAAACAATATCTAGGTTGTATGGGAGAGAAGGGGAAGGGAGGAGATGGAGGCATGGGGAGGGAGGGATAGGAGAGAGAGGGATTGGTGGGGAGCCGGCATTGTGTCTGACCTTCCGTCCGTCAGTTGGGATTTTACTGACCTTCTAGATAGCCTAAGAGGAGGGGGGCGCCCCGGAGAAACGGAATCATATAGACTAGTCACGCTCGTTTCTGATGGAGTTGTGTGTCTTGACCTCCTGTGTGAGAGAGATAATGTCTTAACAAGAAAGTACATGGGGGGGGGTGGCAAGCGGATGCAACACTCGTCTCTATCTTAGGGTTGGTGGTTGCCGGGACCTCTCCTAGTCTGACCTTCTGTGTTGCAGCCACACTGCCTGTTGTGTCTGGAGGACATGGTAGTGTGTACTGTATCACTTTTCTTGAACTGTGTGTTCTCTTATTGGGGGGAGGTTAGTTAGGTTATGTTAGGTTGGGTTAGAGTAAGTTTAAGTTAGAGTGAGTTAGGTTAAGTTGGGTTGGGGTTCGGATCAGGTGGGTTGGGTTTTTGTCCTTCTCCTCCTCCTGCCACCCCTCTCTCCACCCCTCCTCCTCCCTCCTCCTACCCCTCTCCTCCTCACCCACCTCCTCCTCCTCAAAACCTCCAATTCAGAGTCTTCATTAAATCGCTTCCTCTCCCTCCAAAGATCATTAAAAATCTTCATTAAACTGCCTTCAACAAGTCACCCAGCTTCAAACTTTCATGTGCGTGTTTTTTCATGTGTATGTCTGTTTGTCTGTGTGCATCCATGTGTTTGTCTGTTTGTCTGTCATCAAATATGTATGTCTTGTGTTTGTCTGTCTTTGTGTCTGTCCATATGTCTGTTTATCTATGTCTGTCTGTCTGTCTGTATGTCTTGCTACCAGACTTATCATTTTATTTTTGTTATTGTTTTTGTTGTTGTTATTGTTATTAAAATTAACTAACATAGTGTTCTCAGTCTCTCTCTCTCTCTCTCTCTCCTACAATCTTCATCAAACTCCACCCCCCTCTCCGAGTCCTCTCCTTAAAGAGTGCTTCCTCCACAGCCCTTCAAGCTATCTCCTCAAATCCCCCTCAAACTCTCCCTAAATTCCCCTTCAAAGCTATCCTCCAAATCCCCCTCAAACTCTCCCTCCCAAATTCCCCCCCTCAAACTCTCCTCCAAATCTCCCCTCAAACTCTCCTCCAAATTCCCCCCCCCTCAAACTCCTCCAATTCCCCCCCCTCCAAACTCTCCTCCAAATCCCCCCTCAAGCTCTCCCTCCAAATTCCCTCCCCCCAACACCTCCCTCCACCAGACCAAATCTCCACGGACTCTCTTAACTCCCCTCACCTCCCCTCTCTCTCACCTACTGCCCCCCCCACCCCCCTCTCTCACCTACTGCCCACCCCCCCATCCCCCTCCCCCTCTCACCTCTGCCCCCACCCCCCTCTCTCACCCTACCTGCCACCCCCCATCCCCCCTCTCTCACCTACTGCCACCCCCATCCCCCTCTTTCACCTACTTCTTCTCTTACAATCCCAAACAATAAACAAACAGTGAACCCACGTGGCCATGTTTACTGGGACAAGGAAGATAAGAAGGAAGACAGATAGGCGGAGATAAAGAAGAGGCAAAGAGGAAGACAAAAGAAGAATAGAAGGAAGACAAAGAAAGATGGAGGAAGAGGAAAATAAGGAGAAACAGGAGGAGGAGGAAGTTAATTTAGGACAAATCAGGAAGAGAACACTCAGGAGGAGGATAAAAACGAATAGGAGGAGAAGGAAGAGGAGGAGGAGGAGAAGGAAGAGCAGGAAGAGGTGGATCCTAAGGTGATCACAAGTGATGTCCCTAACACCCCCAGGTGATGAGAGGTGATTTGGTTTAACAGCTTTATGGGCAAACTTAGTACAATTTGCCCATTAAGGAGAGGAGTGGGAGAGGGAGGTGGGAAGGAGGAGGATGTGAAGTGAGAACAGTGAGAAGATAAGAGACCACACACCGTGGTTTATGTTCACTTGGATGTAGGCTCTTTAGACAGTGCAGATATGAGACAAGGCATAAGAGAGGAATGCCAGGAGGAGAGAGAAGGAGAAGAGGAGGAATCGGAAGAGGAGGAGGAATGGGAGAAGTAGGAGAATAGGAGAAGTGAGGTCAGAGGAAGAGGAGAGAATCAGAGGAGGTGGGCGTGGCAGACAGTAGGCGTGAGAGGAGGTGGGACTTCGAAAACCATTATACAGGAGTCAGTAATTTGTGTTGTAATGCGAGGCAGACATAGGGGAGGAGGGGGAGAATGAAGTGTCAAGTTGTTCCCAAGGAGGAGGAGGAGGAGAAATGTAATGGGGAAGAAGAAAGAAAGAAGATAAAGGAACATCAAGGATAAAACAGGGGAAAGAAAGAAAGAATGGGAGGCTAAAAGAAACTAGAGAGAGAGAGTGAGAGAGACCAATCTTCTGGTTGAATATTGCAAAACAGAGGACAAGAGATGCGGGTCTTTGGGCAGGCCTGGGCGTTGATTCATAGGGGGGGAGAGAGAAGGGGAGATAAATGAGGGGAGGAAACAAATAAAGAGAGGGGAGGATAAAGGGGGAAGGGAAAGGGTGATGATTGATAGGAGGTTGCAAAGGAGGAGGAGGAAGAAGAGGAGGAGGAGGAGGAAAAGAAGAATGAGGAAGAGGAGGAAGAGGAGGATGGCGATAAGGGGGAAGGTAAAAGGTGATAATTGATAGGCGGAAGCAAAGGAGGAGAAGGAGGAGGAGGAATACATGAGGAAGGGCCGTGATAAATAAAGAGAGGGAAAGGGATGGGTGATAAATGAGGGGAGGAAAGAAAGGAGGAAGAAGAAGAACACGAAATGACACTTAACGAAGAACAAAATGACTTCTTCCTTATCTTATCCACCTCTGCCTTATTCCTTTTATTTATTCAATTCATATAAACGGAATTTCCATCTATTCACAGTGTTTATTTTTCTAATCTATTTTGCAAGTTGATTTCTGCAATCACACACTCTCTCTCGATATTGCAGTCTCTCGACCTTGCAACCTCCCCTCATTCTTTAACGATTCTCAACCATTCCATTGCTCCTTCAACTGAGTTCCTCTTAAATGCGAAAATTCATATCATTCCTACGTTCCTCCCTTCCCTCCCACCTCCCCCTCTTTCCTGCTCCTTTTCCTCCTCCTCCTCTTTCTCTTCTCTCATTTATCTCTCTCCCTCACATATCACTACATCACAGATTCTCCATTGTGTCCCTCCCTCTCGATACCAGTTCATCACAATCCTCCCCCCTCTCTCTCTCTCTCTCCATCTTATACCACCCATCTTATCTCCTTGCCTTCCTCTTCTTGTTCGCATCCCTCCTTCTTATATATAGCCTCCTCCTTCATCTTACTTCCTCTCTTCCTATTTCCTCTCTCATTATATCAATCCATCACCCTTCCTCTCCTTCTTCTTCTCTCCTCCTCCTCCTCTTCCTTCCCTCTCCTGTCTCCCTCCTTCTTTTCCATCTTCCCTCCTCCCATCAACTCTCTACCTCGCCTGTGCCCGCCCTCCCTCTTCTCCTCCTCCTCTTTTCCTTATTCTATCACTTAATCCTTCCATTCTCCTATTTCATCTCCTTCTAATTAAATCTGTCCCCAGCTCCACTTCCATCACCTCTCTCTCTCTCCCTTTCTCTGTCGGTCTGTCTGTGCTTCCCATTTTCTCTCTCTCATTCTCTTTTTCCTCTCTGTGTGTGTGTGTGTCTGATCTATCCCTTTTTACCTCTTGTCTGTCTTTCTCTACATTCCTATATATCCAGTTATTCCACCTCTCCTCTTCTCTTTTATCACCTCTTTTCAATCCCCTTGTTCTTTTTCCCCTCTTCCCCTCACCCTCTTCACACCTTCTCCACCTGAATCTGTACACACTTCTTTTCTCATCTCTCTCTCTCTCTCTCTCTCTCTCTATATATATATATATATATATATATATATATATATATATATATATATACAGTATCTCTCATTCACTCTCCTCTATCTCTGTGTTTATTTAATTAATGTATGTATGTATGTATATGTGTGTGTATGTATGTATGTATGTATGTATGTATGTATGTGTCTATCCTTATTTACCTGTACGTATGGGATGAAGCAAGGACAAGAGACGCCTGAAGAACGGGGGGAAATGGCAAGACGTTTAATAAAGGGAGAGACGAGACAGGTGTGGTAATGAACAGGTGAGGTGCTGCAACGTCGAGCTGTCCACTATGATCTGTTGACCTTATGTTTTATACAAGGTGTTCATAATTGTATATTCCATTTTAATGCAGTTTCAGACGCTTATAATCATTAATAATTTTTCCATGTAATTCTAACCCTAAAAATCCTTAAAATAAAAAAAAATCTACGCAATTCTACCCTAAAAATCGTTATTTAATTTTTTTTACGCAATTCGAATCTCTAGAAGAAAAACAATAATAGTCAATCTTTTTAAGTTATTCCAGACTAAAAATACAAAAATAACTTGAAATTTTTACACAATTTCAAACTAAAAAAAAAAAAGAAATAAATAAAACAATAAAATAAATTCTAAGCAACTCCGCGTACGACGAGAAACAGCAGACAAAACGGAAGTAAAACAATGCGTAATGGAAGAACTCACAGGAGCCGACACATTAAAACATGACGGAGATGCAAGCGAGATTAGTCACTCCCTCTCCCTTCCCTCCCTCCCTCCTTCATCCTTATTCAAGTCCACATAGTTAGACAATGAATCGTCACCCTCCTCCTCCTCCTTCTCCTTCTCCCATCCTCCTCTCCTCTCTTGTCTTGCTCTGTATGTGGGAGGAAAGGAGGGGGAGGGGGGGAGGAGGGGGGAGGAGGAGGGAGGGGGAGGGGAGGAATATACTGAAGTTTACATTTTCTCTCTCTCTCTCTCTCTCTATCATTTACGGGCAGGTTGGGTTGGGTTAGTTATGTTCGCGTAGGGTTGCTAGGGTTAGGTTATGTTATGTTAGCGTAGGTGTTGGGTTGGGTTAGGATAGGGTACCACTGTCTCCTCCCCCCTAAGTGGTTGGTGGCGAGGCTGGCACCCCCTGGGAGCCAAGCGAGGCACTGTGTGGCCCCATAGTTGTGTTTGTTTGTACACGTCACACGGCACTCTCACGTTTCCTTCCCTCCTATTGGCTGTTTGAGAGCCACTTGTACCCATAGCTTATTACTTTTAATTACTTATTTACTTAGACCTACACATCATTACTTATTTACTTATATCCACACTTTATCACTTTACTGTATTTACTTATACCGATAGATTATTACTTTTAAGAATTTAGCTACTAATATTTTCTACTTAAATGACACAAACTACCAAGAACTGTAGTAAGTAAGATATTAATTAAGTATGAAAGTACAGCTAATGACTCCCAACTGAGCCAAACAACAACAACAACAACAACAACAACAACAACAACAACAACAGTAATAATAATAAAATAAAAACAATAACAAAATAAAATCAATAACAACAATAACAACAACAACAGTAATATAACAAATAATAAAATAAAAACAATAACAATAACAACAACAACAAAACAATAACAACAATAATAATAATAAGAATAAAAAAAAAACCCTAACACAATAAACAGCAGAATAATAATAATAAAAAAACAAATTACCATCGAATTCTTTTGTTTTAGTTCAATGTTAATAATCTGAAGAAAAAATGATAATATAAAGGTGTTTCCGTTTGTGGTGACTTACATGTGAACTTGACCTGAATTGGCACTCCTAAGGGGGATATCCATGGCCCTTAAGACACCCTGGCCCTCACTACATCAGAGAGACAAACAAACAAACAGACTGGAGGGAGGGAGGGAGGGAAGGATGACAATTAATTATTTCCTGGAGTCCAAATGAGGAAGAAGCTTAAGGGTCATACAACCTCTATTTAACGGACTATATGGAGGAGAAAGTCCGTTATATCGAGGGTCTGTTAGATATGAATCCCCCAACTAACGGATTATATACCTATGAAAGTCCCTTATATAGAGGGTCCGTTATAGGCGAACCCCCCTAACTAACAGATTAAATGGAAAAAGAAATGAATTACCCAATAGTCTACCTTAATTAACTAGGTTAGGTTAGTGTTAGGTTAGATTAGATTAGATTAGATTAGGTTAAAGTAATTTAGGCGAGTTTAGCGTTAGGTTAGGTTAAGTTAGGTTAGGTTACGTTAGGTTAGTTACGTTACGTTTCGGTAAGGGTTTTAGGTTAGGTTAAGTTAAGTTAGGTTAGGTTAGGTTACGTTAGGTTACGTTACGTTTCGGTAAGGGTTAGGTTAGGTTAAGTTAAGTTAGGTTAGGTTACGTTAGGTTACGTTACGTTTCGGTAAGGGTTAGGTTAGGTTAGGTTAGGTTAAGTTAGGTTAGGTTACGTTAGGTTAGGTTACGTTTCGGTAAGGGTTAGGTTAGGTTAAGCTAGCGTTCGGGAGTTTAATCATGAGGTACAATAAGCTGGGGGTGCCTGATCTTAAGGTGATCCGTACTATTGACCGTACGACCTTCTCAGACGACGTGGTCGGGGTAAAGGCTATTAAGGGTCAAGAGAATAAACTTAATGACAGGTGCTCACCTATACGTCCTCCGGCTGACAGGTGAGTCGTCCACTGGCTACACTCAACACACTCACTCACCTGTTGAAAAGAAAAGGGTTACAGTAATTATGTTTTCAATTAAGAAGGAAGAAGGAGGAAAAGAAGAAGTTATAATGAGGAATAAGGAAGTATAAAGTTAATAATGTTGGGGGGGGGGGTGTTGTTTGGTTGTTTGTGTGGGTTTTTTTTTTTTTTTGGGTGTTTGTGTTTTTTGGGTGTTGGTTGGGTTGGGGTTTGGGGGGGGGGGGTGTTGGGGGGGGGGGGGGGGGGGGGTTGTTTGGGGGTTGTGTTGGTTGGGGGGGGGGGGGGGGGGGGGGGGGGTTGGTTGGGGGTTGGGGGGGGGGGGGGGGGGGGGGGGGGGGGGGGGGGGGGGGGGGGGGGGGGGGGGGGGGGGGGGGGTAAGAAGAAGAAGAAGAAGAAGAAGAAGAAGAATAAGAAGAAGAATAAGTTGAAGAAATTATAATAAAACAAACACCAAAAGACAATAAATACAACACTGTAGAGCAAACATTCAACAAGGCCAACATAAACACAGGGATAATTATCATTCTCAGTAGTGACCCTAAAACATTGGGTGTGGATACTGGCTTTGATCACCACCATTATCACCATCACATCACCATCACCACCACCATCACCACCCTACCACCAAATCATCACTACCATCCCACCCTCACTACCCTCCCCACCATTACCATCATCACCATCAACACCATCCCATCCTCATCACCATCATTTTACACCATCCCCAGCCAGTCATGTCGAGCGTGACCCAGTCCCTTTGACCAGGGTTTAGAAGGGGGAGGGAGAAGGGGAGGGAGGGGAGAAAGGAGAAGGAGAAAGGGAATGAATGAGAGGAAGAGGGAGAGAGAGAGAGAGGGGGGGGGGATATGGTATGGGGGAGGGGTGGTAGGAAGGGGAAAAAGGAGGTTGACGCTTGGGGAGTGGGGGAATAAGGGGAAGGGAGTGGAGAGAGGTTTAAGGGAGGTGGGAGAAGAGGGGAAGAGAGGGTGTGTGGGAGAGGAGAGGAGGAGAAGAGAGGAAGGATGGGGTGAGGGACAATAGGAGATGAGAAGGAGGGGGAGGAGAGAGGGAAGGAAGGATAGTGAGGGATAGGAAGGAAAGGAGGGGTGGGTAAAGAAATAGAGGGGTGGAAGGGGAAGGAGGGGAGGGAAGGGAGGCTTAAGGGAGATAAGGAAAGAGAGAGAGGTATTGGGAATTGGAGAGGAGGTTAGGTGAAGGAGGGGGAGAGATGGGGGAAGGAAGAAGAGGGGGGAGGGAAGAGGGGAAAGAGGATGGGGAAGATCTATACCCCTAGGCTTATTATGTTACTAAGCTGACTACCTACCACTACAAGTTCCGTCCGTTTGTTTTCTTTGATGTTCTTCCCTCGTCCTGGTTTATCTCTGACGATTGAATTGATTAAACAAATACATTAGGTTACATATCATTGCTATTGTTTTTGTTGTTGTTGTTTTTGTTTAAAGTGTCTAGGAAAAGATATCACCTGAAGATTAGACACCCCTAGTTTATATATGTACACAGGTGGGAGAGAATTATCGAGAGGCGTGAGATAAAACTAATTGATTACTGAAAATTATCACAGGAAAACGAAATAATTAACCACGGGACCGTAGAAAAACAAACACACACAGAGATGCGACTAAATGAAGGATTAATGAGAGAGAGAGAGAGAGAGAGAGAGAGAGAGAGCTAAGACAGTTAGGGAAGTTAGGGAGGGGAAGGGAGGGAAAGAGGAAGGGAGATAAGGGAAGAAGAAGGGAGGAAAGGGAAGAGGAAGGAGGAAAGGAAGAGAAAGGGAGGGAAGTTAGGGAAGGGAGGAAAGAGGAAGGAGAACAGGGAAGTGGAAGGGAGGAAAGAGGAAGGGAGGAAAGATAAGGGAGGGAAGGGAAGAGGAAGGGAGGGAAGGGAAGAGGAAGGAGAGAACATGTGGACCTAAGGAAGAGGAAAATGGTCACTTTACGACATCAGTGCCACCTGACCCCCCTTACCCCCCCTCATGTGGCCCTCCTTTCTTCCTTCATCCTCCCTTCATTCTTTCCCTCCATCTATGCCCTTCTTTTTGGATCTGTCCCTTCTCTACAACTTCTTCTCCTCTTCTCCTTTCTCATATCTGTTTATCTCCCTCCCTGATATCTCTCCTCCTGATATCTTCCTCCCTGATATCTCTCCTCCCTGATATCTCTCCCTCCTGATATTCCTCCCTCCCTGATATCTTCCCTCCTGATATCCCTCCTCCCTGATATCTCTCCTCCCTGATATCTCTCCCTCCCTGATATCTCTCCTCCCTATTATCTCCTCCTGATATCTCTCCTCCTGATATTCCTCCTCCTGATATCTCTCCCTCCCTGATATCCCTCCCTCCCTGATATCCTCCTCCTGATATCTTCCTCCTGATATCCTCCTCCTGATATCCCTCCTCTGATATCTCCTCCCTAATATCCCTGAGAGAGGGAGAGGGGGAGAGGAAAGGGAAGAGGAGGGAGGAAGGGAAGAGGAGGAGGAAGGGGGAAGAGGAAAAGGAGGGAAGGGAAGGGGGGAGAGTTGGGTGTTTGGGAAGCATATGGGATCCATTAAATTTGTGGGGTCCTGTTTTTAGGGGTGGGGTGGGTGGGGGTGGGGTGGGGTGGGGAGGGGGTGGGGGGGTGGGGTGGGTGGGGGTGGGGTGGGGTGGGGTGGGGTGGGGTGGGGGGGTGGGGTGGGGTGGGGGTGGGGTGGGTGGGGTGGGGTGGGGGTGGGGTGGGGTGGGGTGGGGTGGGTGGGTGGGTGGGGTGGGTGGGTGGGGTGGGGTGGTTTTGGGTGGTGAGGAACAACCTCCAAAATTTCTTCATTTCCGAACTATAACTTCCTTCCCCACCTCTAATCTTCACGTGAACATTGACGGCGGCTGGCCCTCGTCTTTCTTCTTCAGGGTCTGTTTACAATCATCCCTGCCCCTGTCCTGCCCTTGCCCCGTCCGTCCTGTCCCGTCCCCGCTCCGTCCTGTCCCGTCCTGTCCTGTCCTGTCCGTCCGTCCTGTCCCCAAAGCAAGTCCTCCTTCTGGTGCTGTTTATTATCACCTTCGCTCCTCCTCGCCCCGCCCCTGTCTCGACGAACACGCCCTTCCATCTCCTGGTGTCCTGTCCCACCCCGCTCCCGCCTGTCTTCCCTGGGGTCTCTCACTGCCCCTCACTACTGTTGTCAGCTGGAGGGAGGAGGAGGAGGGAGGGGAGGAGGAGGGAGGGGGAGGAGGAGGAGGGAGGGGGGAGGGGGGAGGAGAGGGGAGGGAGGGGAGGAGGAGGGGGGGTGGGAGGAGGGGAGGGAGGTACGCGAAAGAAAAGGAGAGAGAAAGGACTAAAAGAAAGCAACAAGAAAAGCAAGAAGGAGAAGAAATAGTAGGAAGGAGAGATGAAGGAGAGATGAAGGAGACAATTAGATGGAGAGAAAGAGAGACAACGACGGTAAATAAATACACATTATATCGAGAGAGAGAGAGAGAGAGAGAGAGAGAGAGAGAGAGAGAGAGAGAGAGAGAGAGAGAGAGAGAGAGAGAGAGAGAGAGAGAGGCATTAATAATATAACTATTAAGGTAACACGTTATTACTCCTGTTAGGCGCCACAACATCATAACAAAGAAAGAGAGAAAGAAAGATAGAAAGAAGGAAAGAAAAGAAAAAAGAAAACACAAGCAAAGAAGACGAGAAGGCGTAGGAAAGAAATAAAATCAAAGATGGAAGAGGAACGAAAGACGAAAAGAAAATAAGAAAAAAATTATAGGAAACATGTAAAAGAAGCAACGAAGAGAGGTAAGAGAAAAGAAAGAAGAGAAAATCCCAGCAACACACGATAATAAAGGCAGCAGGGGAAAGCTAAAGTGATAAGCTATTGACAGCGAGAAACTGCCCAGGAAATTTCAGAGAGAGAGAGAGAGGCACTGAGACTTTACCATAATTAAACAAGCACTGAGACTCTACCTTAAACAAGCACTGAGACTCTACCTTAAACAAGCACTGAGACTCTACCTTAATTAAACAAGCACTGAGACTCTACCTTAAACAAGCACTGAGACTCTACCTTAAACAAGCACTGAGACTCTACCTTAATTAAACAAGCACTGAGACTCTACCTTAAACAAGCACTGAGACTCTACCTTAATTAAACAAGCACTGAGACTCTACCTTAAACAAGCACTGAGACTCTACCTTACTTAAACAAGCACTGAGACTCTACCTTATTAAACAAGCACTGAGACTACCTTAAACAAGCAACTGAGACTCACTCTTTAAACAAGCACTGAGACTCACCTACTTAAACAAGCACTGAGACTCTACCTAATTAAACAAGCACTGAGACTACCTTAATTAAACAAGCACTGAGACTCTACCTTACTTAAACAAGCACTGAGACTCTACCTACTTAAACAAGCACTGAGACTCTACTCATTTAAACAAGCACTGAGACTCTACCTTATTAAACAACCACTGAGACTCTACCTTATTAAACAAGCACTGAGACTTACCTACTTTAAACAAGCACTGAGACTATTTTAAACAAGCACTGAGACTCTACCTTATTAAACAAGCACTGAGACTCTTACCTAATTAAACAACCACTGAGACTCTACCTTAAAAAACAAGCACTGAGACTTACTTTTAAACAACCACTGAGACTCTACCTTAAGTAAACAAGCACTGAGACTACCTTAAACAAGCACTGAGACTCTACCTTAATTAAACAAGCACTGAGACTCTACCTTAATTAAACAAGCACTGAGACTCTACCTTAATTAAACAAGCACTGAGACTCTACCTTAAGTAAACAAGCACTGAAATCCCACCTTAATTAAACAACCACTGAGACTCTACCTTACTTAAACAAACACCGAAATTCTACCTAAATTAAACAAGTTACATTTTAAGAACAATTCTAGACATCTGGGTCATGACCTAGATAGAATTTTCTCCGGGAGGTAACAGAGGTGAATAAAACATGTTCAGGACGGGGTAAGAATGCACCCAAGACACTCTCCTCCTCCCCCGGGGTCACCATGGGTCACGGGCTGCCGGAGATATGTATTGAAGGTCACCACGGGTCACCTCACCTATAAATGCTGCTGCTTTACCTTCTGGTATATTTTACTGCTTGTGTTTTCATATCGCGGAGGAGGTCAAAGGTGATGATAATAACAACAACAACAATACTATTATTGCTATTATTATTATTACTATTATTTCTACTACTACTACTACTACTACTACTACTTTACTACTTTACTACAATTACTTCTACAAATAATAATAATAATAATAAGGTTAGGCCAATCATTCTCTAGTATGATCCAGTGACACCCGAAGAAGCTCCAAGACACACGCAACATCCAACACTGCAGCAGGGAGACAGATGCATTATTCAGTTGTGTCTCGTGGGTTATGAAACAGTTGTGAGTCGACATTAATTAATACAACGACCAAGAAACTACATGGAATTAAAATGCATGATGCGTCTATGTGGGTGTTTGTGATGCGACTATGTGGGTGTTTGTGATGCGTCTATGTGGGTGTTTGTGATGCGACTATGTGGGTGTTTGTGATGCGTCTATGTGGGTGTTTGTGATGAGTCATGGGTGTTTGTGATGAGTCTATGGTGTTTGTGATGCGTCTATGTGGGTGTTTAGATGACTATGTGGGTGTGTGTGCGTCTATGTGGGTGTTTGTGATGAGTCTATGTGGGTGTTTGTGATGGTCTATGTGGGTGTTTGTGATGTCTATGTGGGTGTTTGTGATGCGACTATGTGGGTGTTTGTGATGTCTATGTGGGTGTTTGTGATGAGTCTATGTGGGTGTTTGTGATGCGTCTATGTGGGTGTTGTGTTATGACTATGTGGGTGTTTGTGATACATGTGGGTGTTTGTGTTATGTCTATGTGGGTGTTTGTGTTGCGTACTATGTGGGTGTTTGTGTTGCGGCTATGTGGGTGTTTGTGTTATGACATGTGGGTGTTTTGTGTTGTGACTATGTGGGTGTTTGTGATGCGTCTGTGTGGTGTTTGTGGCCTTTATTAGAGGTATGTAATAAGCCACTGACGCAGGTAATGTATACAGGTAAGGCTCTCTCTCTCTCTCTCTCTCTCATTCGCTTTCTTCGATCTCTCTCCTCTATTTCTTTTTATATTGTTTTCTCGTTATTTTCTATCAAGCTTTCACACAATTTTCTTTCTTCTTAACTCTCTCTCTCTCTCTCTCTCTCAACTGTGTAAAAACAACACGTTGGTTACCTGTTCACACGAGTTCATCTATTTCGACAACAAAAGGCTGACAACACTATCCTTACATATTGTTTTTGTTCTCAGTAATATAAAATGGTTAGGTTAGGTTAGGTTAGGTTAGGTTAGGTTAGGTTAGGTTAGCCTTACGAGTAACTCATCTTAAAGTTAAATAAGCTTGGGCCAAATCATCAAGTGATCCACACAAACTATAAAATAATGAAATCACAACGTATAATGACACACACACACACACACACACACCTATGCATAACTAATGAGGCGGTGGAGAAGAAAACAAAACACTCCAGCTTAATGAGGTTTTTTTCCCAGGTTGATCTCCAAGACGAGGAGGAAAAAAATTATATAGCGAGGTGAAGAAAACAACAACTGTAGCTTTACTGTAGCGTGTGAGGCGGTGACTCAGAGAGGGATAGTATGGTGTTCGATTCCTTGTCCCAAAGAGTTAATGTATCGGGTTACCCCCAGTCGACCCAGTTGAGAGAGGGTACAGAATATGATTACAGATAGGGTTGGGTTGGGTTAGGTGAGAGGGTCTGTTTTATTTGGCTTGTGTATTCGTAACAGAGAGTAGTATTGGTGTGTGCGTGTGCGTGCGTGTGTGTGTGTGTGTGTGTGTGTGTGTGTGTGTGTGTGTGTGTGTGTGTGGTGTGTGTGTGTGTGTGTGTGAGAGAGAGAGAGAGAGAGAGAGAGAAAGGTCACTTTCTCCCCAGTCATCATCATCATCATCATCCAGTCATTACCATACCCACCAACACAACCTACCCTTTTCCCCAGTTATCATCATCATCGTCATCAAGTCATCATCATCATCCAGTCATCATACCCACCAACACAACCTTCTTTTCCCCAGTCATCATCATCATCATCATCCAGTCATCATCACCACCAACACAACCTACCCTTTCCCCAGTCATCATCATCATCATCCAGTCATCATCCAACCCACCAACACAACCTACCCTTTTCCCCAGTCATCATCATCATCATCATCCAGTCATCATCACACCCACAACCACCACCCTTTCCCCAGTCATCATCATCATCATCCAGTCATCATCCAACCCACCACCGCCCAGATAACCCCATAAGACCGTAGGTAACCAGAGGCTAGACACTAATATATCCCTGTACGGTCCATCCACCCCACTCCCATCCTCACCCCACTCCCATCCTCACCCACCCCATCCTCACTCCACCCATCCACTCCACCCCATCCTCACCCCACTCATCCTCACCCACTCCCATCCTCACCCCACTCCCATCCTCACCCCACCCCATCCTCACTCCACCCCATCCCCACCTCCCACTCCCCATCCTTACCCCACTCCCATCCTCACCCCACTCCTAGCCTTCCACCACTCATTCTTCACCCACCTTCTCCTTCCCCTCTCCTCTCCCCGACTTTCCCACTCCCATCCTACCCCCTTCTCCATCTCTCTCCTCCCTATCCTCCCATCCTTCCACTCGTCTCTCCACTCCTCTCCTCCTCCACCCATCCTCTTTATTCCTTCTCTCCCTCCTCCCATCTTTCTTCCTCCTCTCCCACCACAAGTCTTTAAAAATCTGCCGAAGGAGTTAATTGAATCAGCTCGACCAAATTGGACACCGGACCATTTGTATTTTTTGGCATATATGGACAACCTCCTTTACCCCTCCTTACCCCCTTCCCCATCCTTAACCCTCCCCTCTAACCCTCCCCCCTCTCTAACCCCCACCAACCCCCTCCTCATGCCACATTCCGGGACAGGTAGACAAGCCACACCGCTTAAGGGTTTTACCTGTGTACCTTCTTACCTGAGGAAGGAGGAGGAGGAGGAGGAGGAGGACGAAGTAAGAGGACGAAGAGGAGGATGAGGAGAGGGGGGTGGGGGTGGGGGGAGGAGGACGAGGCGAGGACGAGGAGGGAGAAGACTGGACCTAATCACTCGGCCACAAAAGATCATTATTACCTCCACCTGTGATTCATTGCCAGGTGGGTTTCCGGAATTCAGTGAGGAGAGGGAATGGGAGGGGGAGGGAGGGAGGAGAAGGGAGGGGGGCGGGATGGAGGGGAGGGGAAGCTTTGTTTTGTTTTGTTTCTGTGTGAGAGAGAGAGAGAGAGAGAGAGAGAGTGTGTGTGTGTGTGTGTGTGTGTGATTAAATACACAAAATATTAACCCTAGCATATGTGTACCAGTGTACGAGAGCTGTCTCATTGTACGTGCGGTGTATTTGGTGAATGTATACGTTAGTGCACATGTGTGTGGGTATAAACACCTGTACGCTTGCATGTTTGACTCCACACACACACACACACACACACACACACACACACACACACACACACACACACACACACACACACACACACAGAGGCTATTTATACCACCACAAAAATCAGGTCGTTGTTGTTTTTCTTTCCTCCTCCTCCTTCTATTTACTCTTATTTCTCTTGCCGTTAGATTCATCGCTTAGTGTGTTGGTTAAGTCCAGCGTCGGTCGTCGTAAATTGCCGGAGGATCACGGAAACCAACCAAAGCTGTGTTAACTTAATCTAAATTACCGATCTCTCTAGATGTCTCTATTTTCTCGATGTCTTAAGGTCCCTTGACTCTGTGGGAAGGACAATCTGTCACCTGGAGTCTGTCTGTCTGTCTAAATGAACACAATATAAGGAGGAAGAAGCGAAATCTGTTAGAGTGATTGACTGTGTTTCTGTTCTCTGTAGCCACCGATTAAGTGGCAATTAAACTGTTCAGTAAACACTTAAAAATATAAGAGTCAATTCAATTTGTCCCCAGAACCAGCAGGAAATATTATAAAGTAAATAAATTATTACTCATTAATTATATTACTAGGGGAATATAGAGTATAAAATAAGGTATAACAACAACAACAACAACAACAACAACAACAATAATAATAATAATAATAATAATAATAATAATAATAATAATAATAATAATAATAATAATAATAATAATAATAATAATAAAACACACTAAAATGAATAATAATGAAACAAAACAAGAACAACAACAACGATAATAATAATAACAACAATAACAACAACATTACCCAAAATAACAACAAAGAGCTTTTCTCAAATACCTGTGCGGTAGACCTCACAAAAATACCGGTAGAAGCAAAACACACTATAATCACACATAGAGAGAGAGAGAGAGGTAATGCAAGGTCTGTGTACTTGTTTACAGAAGGTGTCCCCCGCCGTCACAATCTGGACACACTACCTGTCTTCTCACCTGAAATCCCCCCTCCCTCCTCCCTCGCTCATCATGGTAGACAATGGATTTACTAGTTCCTGTTTACACTTGTCTACCTGCTTCAAAGTTCTTTCTCGATTACACTATCAATACAACCTTGTACAATACTGCTGATGACAAGGTAGTACCATACTCAGACTTGTACTGACTACAGGTGTAACAATTAAAAGTGAGCTAGTCGAGATAAGGAGAGGAAAGGAGAGGAGGGGTAGGGTAGAGAGGAGAAGAGAGGAGAGGAGAGGGGTAGAGTACAGAGGAGAAGAGAGAGGAGAGGAGAGGGGTAGAGTACAGAGGAGAGGAGAGGAGGGGGGTAGGGTAGAGAGGAGAAGAGAGGAGAGGGTTAGAGTACAGAGGAGAGGAGAGGAGTAGAGTAAAGAGGAGAGAAGAGAAAACGAAACACTGCCCAGAAATTAAAGGTTCATTACGTAGCGCTTGGCATATGCTGATCGAACCTAACGAATCAATCAGTTAGTTCTTGAGTTATGTTACGGACAGACAGACAGACAGACAGACAGAGAGACAGACAGACAGACAGGACCGAGAACACCAGGGTAAATATTTAGTGAAATGCATACAATCATCATAACTTCCATAGGTGGGAGAGAGAGAGAGAGAGAGAGAGGAGAGGAGAGAGAGGAGAGAGAGAGAGAGAGAGAGAGACTCCACCAGTAGTATATATCACCGTCAGTGTCTCAACAAACAAGTGTGGTTTTGATAAGTATTGTGCCAAAGGTTTGTTTATGTCTAGCCTAGAATTGTACTGCTCTATGTTATTGGTCTAGACTTGGGGGAGGGGGAGGGGAGGGGACGGGAGGGGAGGGGGACAGGGGAGGGGAGGGGGAGGGGGGAGGGGAGGGGAGGGAATTTTATAATTTTATCCAATACTTACTGTTGTTAGGTTAGGTTAGGGTGGTTACTCTTCAGATGATCCTAAGACGATGAGCGAGGTGTGTGCATGGCTCCATCACTTCTCTTATACGACACGACACGCGCACACACACACACACACACTATCTTCCCCTCTCTCACACACCATAAACAGTAACGCTCAGAACAACAAGTCTTCCCCACCTCTCTCCCTCTCCCCTCTCCCCCCTCCTCCTCCCCACCTCCTCCCTCCTCCCCACCTCTCTCCCTCCTCCCCCTCCCACCCCTCCTCCTCATCTCTCTCCCTCCCCACATCTCCCACACCTCTCCCTCCCAACCCTCCTCTCCCTCCTCCTCCTAACATTACATCACTTTACATAAAACAGCTTCGTCAGTAAGTCCTTCAGGCACGTAAGCAAACCTCTCCATACTGATAACATTCCCGCCGCGTTATCTGGGCGTACCAGATCTGGAGTCTCAAACTTGCGTAACTCAACTCAGATAACCTGTAAATCCCGCATCCTAACTTATTTCTAATGGTTAAACACCTAACCTAACCTAACCTAACCTAACCTAAACCTAACCTAAACCTAACCTCCACCAGGTAGCGTTAGGGTGTTGTTTAATCATCAGGTGAAATAAACTCAGGTGGAGAAGAGACAAAATAGTTTAATGTTCAGGTGATACAAAAAAAAATCCAATCTTAAAAAAAAAAAAAAAAACCCACTTAAGTTTCGATCATTTACGCCTCATTATATTTTCACTTACGATAAAAAAAATTAGACTTACGCCCTTTTATGAGAATGGGGAGAGATATACACCTGTCCATCTTCAGGCCATTTATCTTTTACCTGATAATGCCGGAGGTCACTATTGAACGAGGACCTCTGATAAAGATATGGCCAGGGGTTATGGGTGATGGGAGGAGGAAGGGGAGTGAAGGGGTGAGGGGGGATAGAAAGGGTGGGGGAATGAGGTGGTGATGGGAGGAGGAAGGAAGTGAGGGGATGAGGGAATGAGGGTATGGGGAATGAGGGGTGATGGGAGGAAGGAGGCTGAAAGGAAGGAGGGGTGAGAGAGGCAGATGAACGAGGAGGTGGAAAGGATGAGGTGAAGGAAGAGTAAGAGGTAAGAAAAAGCACTGATGAATGGAATGAAATGATGGAAAATGGAATGGGAAAGGGGATGAGGGTAAATGAGAGGGGAGGATGGGAGTAGACTGAGGGGGATGGGGTTGGAGTGAGGATGAGATGAGAGGGAGAGAGAGGAAGGGAGGGACAGATAAGGAATAAGAATGAGAAGGGAGGAAAGATAAATAATAACGAGTCTGAGAAAGAGAAAAGATAAGAGTAAGGTCATTGGTGGAGGAGAGGGAGAGGATAAAACAAGGTGGAGGGGGAAGAGGTGGAGGGGACCTTTCCTCTCACTCCCCACCTGGTCACACACACACACACTCTCACTTTGGCTCCTTGTCAAATTTAACTTTCAGCATACTTACCCTCCCTTGCCACTCTCACTTCTCCTCTCACACACTAGACGTCTTCCGCCGCATTTGGCTTCGCTCTCACTCAGCCCTTCGTCCTACTTGGCGTCACTCTCACTTTCGTTCTCACTAGCGAAGGTGAGAGGATCTGGGGATTAACATCTCTTGGCACAGTACAAGTGAGACACATCCCCACCCCACCCCCCACCCCCCCCCAAATCTCCTGTCTCTCACTTCCTAGTACCCCTCCCTCACGAGTACCTCTTCCTCCCCCACTAGTACCCCTCCCTCACGAGTACCTCTTCCTCCCCCACTAGTACCCTCCCTCACGAGTACCTCTTCCTCCCCACTAGTACCTCCCTCACGAGTACCTCTTCCTCACTAGTACCTCCCTCACGAGTACCTCTTCCTCCCCCACTAGTACCCCTCCCTCACGAGTACCTCTTCCTCCCTCACTAGTACCCCTTCCTTACTCTCCCCTCCTAGTACCCCCCTTCCTCATTCTCCCTTCATTTTCTTCTCCACTCTCCTTTCTTCTCTCCCCCATCCTCACTCCGCGCTGATGTTTGTATCAATGAGGAGAACTAGACCCCGAATATGAGAATGATTGAAGAGAATGGGACCCAGAATGCGAGGAACGAATGAAGTGAGCATGAATGAATGAATGAAGAAAGAGACTCAAAAGATAAGAGTATTCACCAAAAGCCACCGACATAACCCCGAGTGTAAAATATGAACCACCCTCAAAAATCTGAACTAATGGGGATCGACTTAGCCCACAGACGTATATACAAAGAAAATTAGAGGTGATGTGATATTCCGTGACTCCCCAAAGTGGTTTACGATCAATGAAACAGTCCGTCAGGATCTATGTCTAAAGTTGTCTGTGATATTAAAAGATATGTGATAACTGCTAAGGAGAACAAACTTTCGTATTGAATTTGTGTGGATACCTTTCCGTGTACCCTCCCTCCCTTCCCTTTCCTCACCTTGTCTTTCCCTTATTTACTCTCTTTCTTTATTCTCCCTCAATTCTCTTTTCTAACTTCATTCCCTCTCGAGTCAACCTATCTGTCGGTGGCTCTCTCTCTCTCTCTCTCTCTCTCTCTCCGTAGATACTAAACAAATTCTCTATCTTTCTATCTATACACCTATAATTCAACTACCTATCTAATTACCTCTTCATTAACCCAACTCTCAGGTGGACAGAGCAACAGGTGCGTCTGGCGCGTGTTGGTGGATACCGTCTCGAGTATTACTCTTGGCTCCAGTACTTACGCTAATTGTCTAAGGCCTCTCCCTGCCCCCCCCTCCTCCTTACTCTTATGTCTGTCTGGTGTGTGTGTGTGTGTGGTGTGTGTGTGTGTGTGTGTGTGTGTGTGTGTGTGTGTGTGTGTGATCAGAAAATGAGTGAGAAGAATCGAATACTGTATACAACCCTGACTCCTTCTCTCATGTTAGTAGCCTTAATTGTTTCCTTCTCTTCCTCTTCATCTTCTTCCTCTTTCTTCCTCCTCCCCCGCCTTCCTCTTTTAGCCAAGCAATTTAGTTCCTCAATCCTCTGCATTAAACCTTCCCTCCCTCCCTCCCTCCCTCCCTCCTCCCAACCCCGATATTGGCTTATACCCCAGACAGCA
>NW_024749286.1:87500-107687 GCF_018991925.1 Homarus americanus
CACTCTATCACCACCACCCCAACTCCACCACCCACTCACTGCATACCACCACCCCAACTACCACCACCCACTCACAATAACACCACCACCCCAACTACCACCACCCACCCCAGCAGCAGCAGAAGCAACACCCCCAGCAGTACGCATCACTTACTAACTATACGCCAGTGTCAGATGTTTAATGCGGACGCACCTCGGGACGGATGGATGGCGGGGGAAGTTGTGGGAGCAGTCTTTTGTGACGGCAACCTCCCTGACACCCACACAGTCTGAATCATGTATACTAGTGTGTGTGTGTGTGTGTGTGTGTGTGTGTGTGTGTGTGTGTGTGTGTGTGTGATCTAAAATCCCATACAGAATTCCAGCTACTTACAGATATGCAAATACTCAAGCTAAAAATTAACCAAACTTAAAGTGCTAAAAGTTCGGGAATTAGTAGTAGACTTTTCTTGACTAAAAGTATACAAGTCTTTAAACTACTGGGTGGGAATTTAAAGTACAGAGATAAATAATGGAAAAATACCCTCAGTGTCCAGGTATTTCTGAGCAGGTATGAGAATAATGCCATCTTACAACACAAGTATTTACACCTCAGGAATTTAAGGTAAACAAGTAGCTCATATATTGGATATAACTTTACGACCAAGAATTGTGTCACCCAACCATAAAAAAAAAATAATAACAATAACAATAACAATAATAATAATAAGAAGACGAAGAAGAAGAAGAAGAAGAATAATGCAATCAAATAGTAAATCATCTATGTGTGAGAGAGAGAGAACTCTCAGATAGCCGACATATTAAGATTGTATCCACTTTTTTGCACTTTGTAACTATATCAGTTCCATGTACAGAACCAAACACACTTTGTGCTTGAATACCTCTAATGCAAATGTGAATAACAAAGTGTGCGGACACATACTGCCTCACACTCCTGTACTCACGCATTTGTGAATAAGTTACCCTTTATGTATAGAACTAAACAAATAATGTAATTGAAATACTGTGTAACATTCAGTGCCATAATATCCTGACCACGGGGTTGATTATTCTGACCCTTTGTAAACTCTTCTCTGTAATCCTTTTGCGCTACCGCTCACAGGATGAGTATAGGGTGCACAATGAAGTAGCCGCTGTAAGGGGGGCAAAATAAAAAAATCAATCCCAAACACACCTGTATATTTGGACCATTTGAAGATTAGACACCCTAATGCTACCTGTGGGGGAGGTTGGGTTAAGTTGGATTGGGTTAGGTTAGGATATGTTAGGTTTGGTTTAGGTCACTCACGCTGCTTCTCCACACACACACACACACACACACACACACACACACACACACACACACACACACCATAAACAGGATCAGGTTACATATGAACCCCTGACATGATTCCATAACATTGAGTACACGCGTGCTTGTGGTTCTGACCATCACTGATGTGTGTGTGTGTGTGTGTGTGTAGAGCCAGGTAGTGTGACAAATTTACTCCAGACAACAATAAGACACACCAGTATATTTTTCCCATAATTTAAGAAGAAATCGGTTAGTCTTGTATTAAAAAAATAAATAAAAAACATTTAAATTTGAATACAGGTATAGTATAGCACCTGTACCTGTGCCTGTACCTGTAACTGTACCTGTAACTGTACCTGCACTTATAACCACAAACGTCCAGTCAACTACTAATCCTATCATCTTTCCACCTGAACCACGAACCCTAAGATTCAGACTCGTGAATCCGAAGCATTTATGGACAAAATAAATATATCAGTTTAATGCTTCGGGTTCACGATCTTATGAAACTCGGGATTCATGATTCTGAGGGGAGGAGAAGAGGCGAACTGACTGTATACCGTATACCTGTGACTGCATACCTGTATCTAATTATCCACAGGTGCTTCAAAACTAATTAATCGAAATAAGTTCAAAACACCTGCCCCCCCCTCGTTGACCAGACATAACCCAGTGTGTGTTTGTGTTGTGCATGATTTTTTTTTAAATTTTTTTCCTGCCAATTTTAACAAAATCGTTTATTACGCTCGTCCTTGATTCCTTTCCAACCATTATTTTTTATACTGCTCCCCCTCTGTGTGTGTGTGTGTGTGTGTGTGTGTGTGACGTCTGGCAACACTCCCACACTCCTTATTGTTGCATTCGTCGTCTACCTTGCCTGTTATATTTACTCTCTCTCTCTCTCTCTCTCTCTCTCTCTCTCTCTCTCTCTCTCTCTTGCTTGTATTTAATGTCCTAGGTCAATTATTCCAAGTCCAATCACAAACACAACCCCACAACTCAATCACAAACACAACCCGTAATCCAAACACAACCCCAGCAATCACAAACACAACCCAAGTCCAATCACAAACACAACCCCACAAGTCCAATCACAAACACAACCCCACAACTCCAATCACAAACACAACCCCAACTCAATCAAAACACAACCCCACAACTCAATCACAAACACAACCCCACAGTCAATCCCAACAACCCAAGTCCAATCACAACACAACCCCACAAGTCCAATCACAAACACAACACAAGTCCAATCACAAACACAACCCCACAAGTCCAATCACAAACACAACCCCACAACTCCAATCACAAACACAACCCACAAGCCCAATCACAACACAACCCCACAAGTCAATCACAAACACAACCCCACAAGTCCAATCACAAACACAACCCCACAAGTCCAATCACAACCCCACCAAGTCCAATCACAAACACAACCTCCCAAGTCCAATCACAAACACAACCCCACAAGTCCAATCACAAACACAACCCCACAACTCCAATCACAAACACAACCCCACAACTCCAATCACAAACACAACCCCACAAGCCCAATCACACACCTGACCCATAAATCCAATCACATATATGCAGATGGGTGCCAGATGTCTCCAGAGTGTTTTGACCGTAAATGTGTAACTACTGACCATTTGACCAGGTGATTGGGTCGTTTTATATTTATGTCCCCATTCACTCGTTCAATTATGGTGGTATCTATTTCTGATGTAAAGGTCACAGATACGGTAGGAGTTTTAATTAAAGGTCAGACGTGAAACAATATGGATACTACTACTACCACTTATTTAATAGAAGCCTCCAGCCTCCCCCAATAGCCACACCTTCGCCACCATTTTATTATCTTACTATTACTACTACTCACCTAATTTAACCTAACATTAACCTAATCTAATCTAACCAAACATTAACCTAATCTAATCTCACCTAACAATAAGCTAATCTAACCTAACTTAATTAAAATCATATAGAATCTAAACCTAACCTAAAACTAACCTAACCTAACCTAACCTAACCTAACCTAACTTAACCCCCAAGGTATTTAATCATCAGGTGAAATAAGGTAGGGTGCCTAATCTTCAGGTGATCCTCCCAAAAGGAATTAAACACGGCATCCTACGCATTCATTTAACGGGGCAATTTACGTGCGCACATAAACACGACGTAAGATTATGTACAGTTTCGTACCAAGATATGCCAAGGTCTTGTTTACAAAGACGAGCCACCAACACGGAAATATTGGTAAAAATAACTAAATAACGCATTTAAAAATCTGCTTTATAAACACAAACGCAATTTATATATCTGCTTTATAAACACACACACACGCATTAAAAAACTTGCTTTATAAGAGCATACGCATTAATAATCTTTATAAAACATTCGTCATTACTGTATAATATTTAACAAGTATTGATATTGTATATAAACGACTCTTTTTAAGGAAGGCTTCAATAAATTTAAGTCATTTAAATAAACTCTTTACTGTAACTACATACACATTCTGTCGTAACCCTTCAATAAATATAAACCCATTTTATAAACCCATAAAAATAAACCAATATTAATAACACTTCCATAAAAACAAATCTATTTTATAAACCCCTTCAATAAAAATAACCCCATTTTATAAACCTCCTCCATAAAAAATAAACCCATTTTATAAACCCCTTTAATAAAACAACTCCAAATTAAAACAATCCTTCAAAACAGCGAGTTTACCTTAGATATAAACCCTCTTAGAAACACACACAGCCGAGCATCAAGACCCCACCTCACCACTTAACTCAAGACAGGTAAACACACAGGTAAGAGGAGGAAAAAATTACACTTGGAAAAAAACAAAAAAAAACAAAACATATAATGATTTATATAACCGATGATTTTGTTTCGTTGTCTGTCTGTCTGTCTGTCTGTTTATCTGTCTGTCTCTTTATCTATCGGCCAGTTTGCTATCTCTCTCTCTCTCTCTCTCTCTCTCTGTCAGCCCAACCCCCTTCCACTCCATCTCGACCACCACTATTCTGCACCACAACTACCCTGCACTATCATCACCACCTCAGCACCATCACCACCACCCCACCCTTCATCACCATCACCACCACCCATCAACACCACCACCAACACTCCACCACACCCCAGTGGCTATGACTAACACTTGACACCAGTGGTTGACCTTGGTGTATGTGTGTGTAGAGCCGCCAGCCAGTCGACCTACTGTACACACTAAAATAGAAGTCGTTCAAGTGACAAGACTCCTGGGTTGGGTGGGTTGGGTGGGTTGGGTGGGTGGGTGGGGTGGGGTGGGGTGGGTGGGTGGGTGGGGGTGGGGTGGGTGGGTGGGTGGGGTGGGCTGGGTGGGGACCGTAGGTGGGTGGGGTGCCTTGGTGGAGTGGGGTGGGGAGTGTAGGTGTACAGTGAGTGTTTTGGTGAGTAGGTAAGTGTAAGGGTATTTATGGGTGAATGGGTGCTAGTGATAAGGATGAGTGGGCGGGTGTTGGTGGGCGGGTGTTGGTGGGCGGGTCTTGTGGGTAGGTCTTGGTGGGCGGTTGAGCATCGTGGGAGGATTATGGTAATATTAGTGACGCAATGCACTATATTTGTAAGTGTGTGTGTGTGTGTGTGTGTGTGTGTGTGTGTGTGTGTGTACTAAGCAATAATATAGTTCATTTGTTTCATATCAAACCGTGAGGCAGTAAACACTTACAGAAAGAGGAGAGGGGGGAGGAGGAGAGGGGGAGGGGGGGAAGGGAGGGGAGGGGGAGGGGGGAGGGGGAGGGGGAGGGGGGGGGGAGGGGAGGGGGGGGGGAGGGGAGGGGGGGAGGGGAGGGGAGGGGAGGGGAGGGGAGGGGAGGGAGGGGGAGGGGAGGGGGGGGAGGGGAGGGAGGGAGGAGGGGGGGGGGAGGAGGGGAGGGGGAGAGGAAAGGAAAGGGGGAGGGATGGAAGGAGGGAGGGGGGTGACGAAAGAGGAGGGGAGGAAGGTGGTGGGGAAGGGGGTAAAGAAAGAGGATGGAGGGAGGAGAGGATGGACAGCTCGGTGGTGTGGACTCAAGACTAGGTACGTACATCAGTTGAGTACTACACCCGTTGAGTACATAAAATGCCAAATGAACTACCACTGCTCAGATGTGTTCTATTATTATTATTATTATTATTATTATTATTATTATTATTATTATTTTCACATAATAACAATTGTCGAATCTCCAGCACAGTCTCGCCGCCGTAGTCAACCCACCACCACCACCACACTCACTATGACAAGAATGGTGTCAGGAATGTGGTGCTGCTTCCACATGTTGTTGCCAAATCCTCCTAGCCTCTGTGTTTGTTTGTCTGTCTATCTGCCAGCCTGCCTGTCTGTCTGGCGTTAAAATGTAACAAAAATTGCGTCTGCCAACCTATTTGATTAAACAGACAGAGACATATAAACACGGTGAAAGAGGAACTGACTGACTGACTGACTGACTGACTGGTCTTAAAGTAACACAGGTCTTAAGCTTCTTCACAGCGGACTGTTCAGAAAGCTCTCTCGGTCAGTTAGGTAAGACAAGCATTCATAGAGCTGCCTGATGAACCTAACAACACAGGTGATCCTCAGGTACTTGTCACTGATGGTTCCTCATTAGTGTGTGTGTGTGTGTGTGTGTGTGTGTGTGTGTGTGTGTGTGTGTGTGTGTGTGTGCTACTCAACAACACCTGTACACATTACCTGGACTTGCCGTCTAGCGCCATCCGAGTACCATAACAGATGAACGTTAGTCTGGCGTAGTTTCCAACAATATATAACTGGCGAACGTTCGTCTGGCTACAACAATTTAAAAAAATATATAAAATAAATAAAAAAAGCAAGAAGATGGGAGAGTCAGGCCAGGCGATGTTGACTGCTCGTGTTGGCATACAAACCATTTTCACCGAGTCTGTGGTTACCGTCAGGCGGGGTTTAATTTCCTCCAGCACACACACACACACACACACACACACACACACACACACACACACACACACACACACACGGAAATTCCTAAGTGAAGAATATTCTCATTTTAATAGCATTACACGTTACCTGTAGTATATACCAGGTAAGTGTGTGTTGTGTGTGTGTGTGTGTGTGTGTGTGTGTGTGTGTGTGTGTGTGTGTGTGTGTGTGTGTGTTATGGTGGTAATTCTCATCACTCTCAAACGTTACATAATTCAACATTTTTTTATCGCGAACAAAAGTGAAATCCTACAACCGTTATCCGTAGACTGTGTATGTCCCCCCCTCTACTAAATCCTTCCCCTACCCCCCTACCCACCCACTATTCCTTCTATTCACCCCCACCCAAATATTCCACCCCACCATTAACCCCCCACCTCCACCCACCATCACCCCCTACCTCACCCCTACCACCATCCCACACCCCATCCTAACTGCTCCCCACCCCCCATCTAACCTTACCCACATCCACTATTCTCCCCACATCATCTTACCTACACTCACCCCCTCCCTGTGTCTATCCCTCCCTCTCACTCTTCAACCCCATAAGTACACGTAATCAAGCAAGAACGAAGTCTCTCTCTAATTGATATGCAGAGGTAAAATCTCAGATAGCTGTTCGACAAAAAGAAAAATGCAACGAAATACATTATTGACGTCTCGTAAATACACATACACACACACACACACACGCGCGTTCACGTTCGATACAGGAAATTGGGACATGGTGAATATACATACCTGCCCAGATCAATGCCGGAGGTGGAGTGTCTAGATCAATATGGTGTGTGTGTGTGTGTGTGTGTGTGTGTGTGTGTGTGTGTGTGTGTGTGTGTGTGTGTGTGTGTGTGTGTGTGTGTGTGTGTGTGTGTGTGTGTGTGTGTGTGTGTGTGTGTGTGTGTGTGGTGTGTGTGTGTGTGTGTGTGTGTGTGGTGTCATAGTAACACTACACGAGACGTCAATAATGTATTTCTCTCATTTTTCTTTTTATCAGTCTAATGCAGGGATGACGAAGCCGAATTGATTGCTAAAATTATCCAAGTTGGGGTGTAAGTGCAGGTACAGGTTGAGGTGTAAGTGCAGGTTGGGGTGTAAGGTGCACGTACAGGTTGGGTGTGCAGGTACAGGTTGGGGTGGGCAGGCACAGGTTGAGGTGTAAGGTGCAGGCACAGGTTGGGGTGTAAGGTGCAGGCTCAGGTTGGTGGGTGCAGGTACAGGTTAGGTGTAGGTGCAGGTACAGGTTGGGGTGCAGGCACAGGTTGGGGTGTAAGGCAGGCACAGGTTGAGGTAAGGTGCAGCAGGTTAGTGTATGTAGGAGGTTAGTGTAAGGTGCAGGTACAGGTTGAAAGGTGCAGGTACAGGTTGAGGTGTAAGGTGCAGGTACAGGTTAGGGGTGTAAGGCAGGTACAGGTTAGGTGTAAGGTGCAGGTACAGGTTAGGGTGTAAGGTGCAGGTACAGGTTGAGGTGTAAGGTGCAGGTACAGGTTAGGTAGGTGTAGGGGTACAGGTTGGGGTGTAAGGTGCAGGTACAGGTTAGGGGTAAGGTGCAGGTACAGGTTGGGGTGTAAGGTGCAGGTTAGGGTGTAAGGTGCAGGTACAGGTTGGGGTGTAAGGTGCAGGTACAGGTTAGGGGTGTAAGGTGCAGGTACAGGTTGGGGTGTGTAGCAGGTACAGGTTAGGGGTGTAAGGGCACAGGTTGGGGTGTAAGGTGCAGGTACAGGTTGGGGTGTAAGGTGCAGGTACAGGTTGGGGTGTAAGGTGCAGGTTGGGGGTGTAAGGTGCAGGTACAGGTTGGGGTGTAAGGTGCAGGTACAGGTTGGGGTGTAAGGTGCAGGTACAGGTTGGGGTGTAAGGTGCAGGTACAGGTTGGGGTGTAAGGTGCAGGTACAGGTTGAGGTGTAAGGTGCAGGTTGGGGTGTAGGTGCAGGTGCAGGTTGAGGTGTAAGGTGCAAGTACAGGTTGAGGTGTAAGTGCAGGTGCAGGTTGGGGTGCAGGTACAGGTTGAGTATGAGGTGCAGGTACAGGCTGAGGTGTAAGGTGTAGGTTCAGGGCGGGGACTGCAGTAGGGAGGGAGGGAGGAGGGAGGGAGGGAGGGAGGAGGGAGGAATATAGGTTATGAGACGGGGAATGCAGTCGAGAGGGAGGAAGGAGGAGAGAGAGGAGGGGGAAGGGAGAGAGGGAGGAGAGAAATGAGGCGGGGACCAGGGAGGGAGGGACATAGGCCTACAAACTGCATTGGTGACCGGCATATACTGTGGGTGTGGTCTACCCTCAAGAGTATTGCCTCAACGGCTCTCACTACACCAACGTTTAGGAAGTTTTAGGTGGGCCTGGGGGAGAACAAGGGAAGGTAGGTTTAAGGGGAAGGTAGACTTAAGGGGTTAGGTAGGGTTAGGGGGGGCAGGTGGGGATGTAAGGGCAAGGATGGTTGACAGGGGCAAGGAAAGGTGAGGGGAGGGTAGGTCTAGGGGGCAAGGGGAGGGCATACGTAAGGGGGGTTAGAGGAGGAGGACAGGACTAGGACAAATGGAGGATAGGCGTAGGGGCGGTAAGGGGAAGGAGTAGGTCCAAGGGCAAAGATGGAAAAAGGGAGAGTAGGTTTAGGGGATATGATGAAAAGAAAAAAGGGGTGATCGGATAAGCCTAAGGAGGCATAGGGAGGAGGACGGAGAGTAGGCCTAGGGGTAAGGGATGTTATTAAAGGTGATGCTAAGACTAAGGGAAGATTAGGCCGGGAGGGGGAGGAGGAGGAGGACAGACCTGGAGGATAAGGCAGCACAATATCAAGGGAGGATAGAAAGGTGATTAAGAGTTACCTCGGGGGTAAAGGAGGCAGTAATAGGAGGAAAAAGGCAGGCAAGGATACAGGATAATAATGATAATAATAATAATAGTAATAATAATAATAATAATAATAATAATATGTAATAATAATATTAATAATAATGTACAACTACTAACAACAATAATAACAAAACTAACAATAACAACAATGACAAGAACAATAACACAAACAATAACAACAACAATGATAACAAGAACAACACAGACAACAATAACAACAACAATGATAAAAGAACAACAATGGTAACAAGAACAACACAGACAAAACAATCAACAGCAACAACAGGAACAATGACAAGGAACAACACCAACAATGAAACAAGCAACAATGATGAGCAAGGAACAACAATGACAAGGACACCAAACCAATAACAACAACAATGATAACAAGAACAAGCAGTGAACAAGCATGACAACACAAACAACAATAACAACAACAATGAATTGACAAGAACAACAATGATAACAAGACAACACAAACAACAATAACAACAACAATGATAACAAGAACAACAATGATAACAAGAACAACACAAGCAAACAATAACAACAACAATGATAACAAGGACAACAATGATAACAAGACAACACAGACAACAATAACAACAACAATGATAACAGGAACTGACAATGGAGTAACAGGAGACAAACACAAACAAACAATAACAACAATGATTGACAAGAACAACAATGATAACAAGAACAACACAGACAACAATAACAACAACAATGATAACAAGAACAACAATGATAACAAGAACAACACAAACAATAACAACAACAATGATAACAAGAACAACAATGATAACAAGAACAACACAAACAACAATAACAACAACAATGATAACAAGAACAACAATGATAACAAGAACAACACAGACAACAATAACAACAACAGAAAACAACAAAAGGCCATCAGATATGTGACAAATTCTAATGTTAGTTGACAGTAATTATAACTATCTGTCACCCTAATAGCCTCGTTACCTGCTTAAGGGGGAAATAAGGGGGTGTTAAGGGGGGTGTTCAAGGAGGGTAAATAGCGATAAGGGGTAAAGGGGTAATTTAAAGGGGTAAGATTATAGGTTAGGTGGGTGGGGTTTGGGTTAGAGTTAGGTTTGGTTAGGTTAGGTTTGATTTTGGGTAAGGTAAGATGGTGGGATTTTGGGATAGGTAGATCTACAAAGGGAAATGGATAGGTTGGGTAGGTCTAAGGAAGTAGGCCTAGGTGGAGGTGGGTAAATTTAGGGGAAAAGAAGGATTAAGGGGTAGGGTGTTGCGTGGGTAGGTCTAAGGAAAATAGGCCTATGGGTGGTAGGTAGGAGGCCACAGGAGGGAGATATAGGCCTGAGGATGAGGGAGAAAGAGAGGTAGGATGGAAGGGGGAGGAGGTGTCTTGTATTTTTGTTTTGTTATTGGAGTAGTGATGTAGGAGGGAGGAGGGAGGGGGAGGGAGGGAGGGAGGAGAGGAGGAGGGAGGAGGAGGGAGGAGGAGGGAGGAGGATTTTACGGTTAACAAATTTATTGACAAAGCTTGTAGTACAGTTTGCCTATTCTGAGTAATTCAGTCAGGTCTTGACACTGAAGTTGCTACCACTTCTCACTGCCACGCAGGACAGTAGTTCATATACAGTAGAAGTCATACTCTAATTGAGGACTAATCAGTGTGGGCTAGCATAAATTTTTGGATAACCAGTAAGAATGTCCTCAAGCACCCCTGATTCAATATAGTGATTACACAGTTCATGATACAATAAGCCAGGTGGCCTGAAGTCTTTGACAGTGTCACATTCAATAATATAGTGTTCAAGTGTATGCTTTAAGGTTTATCACAAAGTTTACATGCTGAGTGTTCCGGTATGGGTACAGCGTCACTAACCTGCCAGATGTGTCTGTATCTAGCCTAATTCTGGACGACTACATCACATTGTCTGGTTCTGTCCTATGCTCCATACCGGTACCTCTCGTCACAATTTTTTTCATATTTACTAATGCCACAACTGCCAGTCTCTGCATTTCTCAGCTCTTCTAGATCAGGTTCATGAGATCTGACTTGAATGTTTTTTAAGTACAGCATTGGACAGGCCAAGGTCACGGTCAACAATTTCTTTCTTACATGCCTCATTGGCCAGTCTATCAGCACAGTCATGATGCGAATTCCAACATGGGACGGAATCACACAAAATTAAATACGAGTTGTTCTCCTTGACAGGGATATAAGAACAGAATGTGCGTTTGCTTGCTTGCTTATTTGCAGCAAGCATGCATGCATGTGTGTGTGTGTGTGTGTGTGTGGAGGTGTGTGTGTGGAGGGGTGTGTGTGTGTGCGCGAGTGTGTGAGTTCATTCTTCTTACTGAATAACGGTTTTCTGTCGTTTAAGTCAACGTACTCAAGGGTTTAAGTCAAGCATGCTCAAGGGTTTAGAGTCAACGTATTCAAGGGTTAGGTCAACGTACTCAGGGTTTAAGTCAACGTACTCAGGGGTTTAATCCAACGTACTCAGGGGTTTTAATCAACGTACTCAGGGGTTGTCATCGTATTCAAGGGTTAGTCATCGTACTCAAGGGTTAAGTCATCGTAATCAAGGGGTTAGTCATCGTAGTCACTAGGTTAAGTCATCGTATTCAAGGGGTTAAGTCATCGTACTCAAAGGGTTAAGTCATCGTAATCAAGGGGTTAGTCATCGTAGTCACTAGGTTAAGTCGTCGTACTCAAGAGGCTACAGGACTCAGGAAGGAAAGAGGAGAAACAGTAAAGCTCCCTAATTACTCCACAGGTAACTACCGTCTACCCAATTCATCTCATTTCTTCTATTCACGTTTTCTCTGGCAATTGTAAGACTGTCCCTTTCAACTTTGGCCCTATTCATGAACCCTTTCCCTTTCATTTCTCCATCTCTATGGTTCTCTGTCTCTTTTATCTCCTGTTTCCCTCCCACGAAGAGAGATACAGAATCATAAACATAAGAATAACAAGAAATTGCAAGAAAGTTATTTGGGAAGAGTATTAACTTATTTTATTTTCATATGAAAGTAAAAAAAAAAATAAGAAGGAAATATCATAGTTAGGCATCAATGTACCTCCGTTTTCCGTTCCGTCTTTTCTCTCCATCTACGAAAATAAAATTAAAAAAAAACAATAGAACAAAGAAATAGGAAAAAGACCAAACAATGCATACAGACGACGTTTTCACTTCCTTTTGTTTTGACTGCCTTTTTTTTCTCCACTGTCGAATGAAAAAAAAAAAATAACAAATTGAAAAGAAAATACAAATTACGATTTTTTTTTTTTTGGTCATCGACTCTCAAAAAGAAAAACGTAAAGAGGAGACAAACTAAAATAAATTAAATATAAATCAATAAATACACAACTAATTAAAAACAGAATGAAGTAAATATACACAAAATGCGATAATGGGTAATAATTCTCCATTTTCTTCTATTTACCTAAGAAAAAACCAAAACAAAATAAACAAGAAAATACCAAAAATGCAACCGAGGAATTCCAATTTTTCTTCTAGATTTTTCCTCACGGTTGAAGAAAAAATAACAAGATGGAAAAACCAAGAGACGTAATGGAGATGTAGTTTCCCTTCCTCCGTGTTTCCTTTACTTTTCCGTCCATGAAAGGAAAAAAATACAGTAAAGGAAGAAGGAAATACCTAAAATGCGTTATGACGAAGAAGGAAGAGAGAGGAAGGAGGAAGAGAGGAGAAAAGACGGGGTGAGTGGGAGGGAAGGAGAGGAAGGAAGAAAGGGAGGAAGAAATAGATGGACTGAATGTGAGGGAAGGAGAGATGAAGAGTGGGAGGAAGGAAAAGGATTGGAATAGGGAGAGAGAAATGGAAGGTGGATGGAGTGAGGGATAGAAGGAAGGAAACGGGGGAGAGGGGGGAGGAGAAACAGAGGAGAGAGAAAGGAAGGGAGAGAGAAAGGGAGGGAGGGACAGATGGAGGGAGGGGCATTTTCCTCCCTCCAATACTGCAGTCTCAACCAATATGCCTGGGAGCGGCAGTGAAAGAGTTTTTAAGGGCGAAAGATGGTCATTACACACAAGGAACTGGACATTATTTTTTTTGCGGTCGACGGCAGAGAAAACGTTTAAGGATGCTGGTGAGAGACACGACCGCAAATTGGTTACGAGAGAGCAAGACAAGTCATTTTAAGGTGGTGGTTGGGACCTAAATCATATGCGGTCTAGTGGCGTTAAACCCTCACTCGAGCGCCGTGTATGGTAACAGTCACCTATACCTGTAAGCCGTCATTCTTAACCTTCGAAATTATGATGGTGGGGGCAGGGAGGGACGGTTGCGGAGAGGTGGTGAGGGGAGAGGGTGGTGGGGGGCGAAAGGTTTTAGCCTGGTTACCTACCTGGGTCACTTCACGCCTCCCTACACCCACACACTACTACACTATAATGGAAGCTCCTCGAAATCAGGATGGCCGGCCTAGGGCCACCTAAGCGTGAATTTGTTTTAGGTGTAGAAGCTGCAGCCAACACAACAACCACACCTGAGTTAACAGGATTGCATGACCCAGTGTCAAGGAATAGTCCAGAAGGACAACTCGCTGCTTGCACTGGCTAACCATTACCCCAGGAACACGATCCGCAAATCGATTAACATCAGGTTCCCAAATACTGCTGGGTAGACAGAGGCAAATGGCGTAAAAGAAACTTGCCCATAGTTTCACCTGCTGAGGATCGAACTAGGGTCCGCTGGTTGCGAGACGAGGAGGCTACTAAATACACTAATACACCTGTATATCAACAAAAGTCTTTTTTTATTTTTATTTTTCTTTAAGCATAAAATGAGAGAGAGAGAGTCTAGGAATGTCTCTGGAAACAGTTAACAAATATGGTAACTGAATCAACACTTACAGCACCATTAATATAAAGGTTCACTCGGCTTAAACTGCCTGAATCAATTAAAACTTGTATGTTGCTTCAATCACAAGATAACCTGACCTAACATAACCTGACCTAACCTTTGACCGACATTGATGAAACAAGCTCATTTGACTATACACCTTGCCTTTAGTTCACTTATAAGTTTTAAGTGCAAATAAATTAAAGAATAAAGAACAGCAAATCCCATAACAGTACAAAGCCTAGTTCTCGACAAACAAACAAACAAACAAACAAACAAACAAACTAACTAACTAATTAACTAACTAAATAAATAAATAAATACTGCCTACGTTCCATACATCTCAGGAAGCGAGAGTAGCGTACAGTCAGTGGCTTAATCTAAATGTTCCCAGGAATATACGAAGCATAGCAATACAGGTACAAACTAAACATATTTTATACGGTACAGTTACAGTAATCCCAGGGTAGTTACAGTATTATATAGCTGCCTGAACCTCGATATTACAAGAAATGTACACGGCTTAAATCTGTAATATTAACTGAACTGTACCGTATGTATTAAGTTACAGTTATTCATACATGGCAACATTATCTTGGTCTATAGTTACAGATAGTCCTAATATGGCAACAGTAATTCCTAATATGGCAACAGTAATTCCTAATATGGCAACAGTAATTCCTAACATGGCAACAGTAATTCCTAATATGGCAACAGTAATTCCTAACATGGCAACAGTAATTCCTAACATGGCAACAATAATTCCTAACATGGCAACAGTAATTCCTAACATGGCAACAATATTTTCGTCTTGTAACCTTAATCTAAATATGAATAAAAAATAAGATTATAACTGCTGAACCAACTAGGATATACCAGCACGGATCTATATAGTAATTCCCGAGTGACTATAACAGAGTCGGTGCCTTAAATTACTGGTTATTAACACTAATGTATGTAAAAGCTAATTATCCTGGTCATTTGCATAGAGTTACGTCATCACACTGCGTCACAATCACCACACACACACACACACACACCTAGTACAGACTGTGTTAATGATCTTGATAACTAGGTATAGATATGTCGTAATGGTAGATAAAAGGTCATTATTGAATTTGGTGGAACCGACTGAGTACTCGGTGAAATAACAAAAAAAAAAAACTTTAGTGAAAACCCAAAACGAGATTATGGGAAAATAATTATAATGTTGAGAATCCTATTTGAAGTTTTGAGAATAAATAAATAAATATATAATAAAAAAACTACAATGAATAAGTTCCCCATTGACGTATTCTACGACCATGACTGACTGACTGACGCTGACTGATTGACTGATGCTGACTGACTGACTTAAGACTGTATTTCAAGTGTTAATGACCTACGTTTATGACCCTAAAGTTCCTATGAATCCTAAGAGGATGTATACAGAAAAAAATACAACGAAATACACTAAATAAAAACTACACTTCCACCTTAACTAACCCCAATTGACCTTAGTTTCTCGCTTGTTTGAGACCGTAACTGCAGCTGTTATTACCCCCACATTTGTAAACTTTAAATCATATACAAAAATAACAAAGGAAATATTCAATTATTCATCTACTTACCAATGGAATGTGTAGCTTTGGTCATCCCTCTTGTCTTGAAATGCTTACTGTAATCTTCACTCACGAAGACACTCACTAGGCTTTTCAAATTTAGTCAATGTTCTGTATTTTTCTCAAGATTCACAACTCTCTATTAAACTTTCATAAAACTGTTGCTTAGTTTTTTTTTTCCTTTCACCAATATGTTTAATAATAAATCCAGTTAAGTTTAGGTGGATTAAGTTCGGTCTAGGATTAAGTTAGGCTTAGTTAGGTTTTGGTTTTTGTTTAGTTACGTTATATTAAGTTAATTTAGGTATATGATTAGCTTGTTTAGTTCACAAATTAGGACGGGTTTACAGTAGTTCAGTTCGCCTGGTACCTCCTGTCAGGTCAGAAACAAACATGGCGTAGTCTGTCCTCAACCAGCTGTTGTCAAGACGCATCACCACAAAAACACTCAAAACATCAATATATGAATGAAAATCAGAACTTAGCAATCAACAGGTTTACTTTCCGTCCTTTTCTTCAATTAAGACACATTTAAGCCGCCTTGCAGTTCTTTAACACTTAATTAAATGATTCAGGTTATATCCACCGTTTAAATCGCTCGGACAACAACACGATGATAAATCACTTAACACGTCACTATTCATTCTCTTCAGTGTTTCCAAACGTCACTTTGGTGTCTGTAGTAATGTTTTTAATCTCTGTGAGTAATTTAACTTACTTGACAACAGGGTATGCTGGAAATATAATCTTCGACACTAGTTAAAATTGCTCCCGTGTGTGTGTGACCGTCAACAACGATGTGACGGTACTGTTCCATCACTTTGTCGAAATCATATAAATTTAACAATACCATCTAACGTATAAAATATATCCACTAAAAAGTATATAAATAATAGAGAATATTATATAAAATTAACAGCATATGTAACGTCCCAGTATCGTAAATTGTTGTGTGAATTCCATGTCTTTTAAAGTGCTGAGATTGGCTGCCGGCAGAGTGAGTTTTTCTGGTGTGAATTTTGGCGAGAATTAATTGTGCGTTTGACGGTATTAATATTATTTAGTCTTTCTTAACCAATTTCAAGAGACGTTTATATATTTTCCTAGTGGTAATTTGGATAACAATGCTATGTTTAGGTTTTATATTTCATTTTGTAATTTTAATTGTATTATGTGTGAAAATTCTTATCGTCAAATATTAATTTCCATTATATTGGCAATTATCTCTCTACAAACTTTCTCGAAATTCCGGTTAAAAAACTATTATAAAATTTAGAAAGTTTACAAAATTCAACATTGTATAAAAGTTATTCATTTATGTCGATTCTGGTGTTTGATTTGATTTTCAAGATTAAAAGGTTCGCACAACCTCGTAACTGACACGTCAATAATATTTCTGAACAGGTTACAAGATACAAATTTCTCAGCCTCTTTGTTAGTATCATCTATATAAGCTTTTTCTAGTAATATTATACGCAATTTTCATAAACTAATTTACCCCCAAAAAAAAATAAATTTCGGATTAACGAATATCCCGGAAAAATAAATAATACGTAGATTATTGATAAAATGGAATCCACATTACAGTATCATATTGTTACAGTGATACAGTTTAATCCATACACGGTAACTATATAAACTACAGCAGTAATTCATAACAACTCAGAAAATAAAATACGGTACTTAATTTATTCAAAGTTTCAGAGCAAAATCTTAACCCAGCTAATATCACTCACAATACAACCAGAAATATGACAGCTCTTAACTAACAATATAACGTGCATATAGTATACACATTATTGAATTTTACTATTAACATATTAACTTTCTCTCTTATAGAATTAGATAGAGAGAAAAAAGAGAAGGAATAAGGAGAACACAGAGACAAACAGAGAGAGACAGACAGACAGACAGAGAGACAGACAGACAGACAGACAGACAGACAGACAGTTGCCAAGATGCCTGAACGAAACACAACAGTTAAATTTATATGCTTGAGGTAGGTTCGTGTTTACATCATGTTGCAGCCCTGACTTGTAGCCTGCATTGCATAACCTGTTGCATCCTCTCATCCTTATTGCACAATGGGTTGCAACACCTCACCTTTAATGCAGTGTTACAAATCAACTTTCATTGCAGTTACAAAATCGACCTTCAAATGCAATATTATGAAATCAATCGTTACTGCAGTGTTACAAAATCGACTTTTATTTCAGTATTACAAAATCGACCTTTATTCCAGTGTTATGAAATCGACCTAATTTACACCTGTGATGTCAAAATTACAATGGTGGCTGATTAGTTACAACACTCAGCGTCCGTTCTAAGAGTTCCTAGTTCGAGCCCGGGTATCCGGCCTGGTTAGTACACCCAGCGCCTGAATTTACAGTTGGTGAAGTCAAGTATCGTGTGCAGTGCCGGCATGACATAATCGAAGTCTTATTGCACAGCGGATTGCAGCTATTTGAAAAGTCACCGAACCAACCGTATTGCAAAGGTTATAATGTTGGAGTATAATGCCAGAGCCTTATTTGCATAGCGTATTGCAGAAACACACATTTATTGGCATTTTGCAACATCTTTCCGAATTGTGATGTGAGGTCAGCTTCAGATCCTTATTGCACAGGTAGATGCACATTCTTATTCACCACCAACTGTAGAATGTCAGCCTTATTACAGTCAAAAATCATTATCTTATTGCACGATCTATTATATAAATTCTAATGCACAAACAGTCCCCAGATTCAACCTTTTTGCACAGGTAACACTTATTGCGAGATACTGCTGAACATCTTACACTTATTTTGTAATCATGACCTTATTGCAATATCTATTCCTCAGACATTACTTGCACATGGACCCTGTTGCATCATCTGACTCTTATTCTAAGTGATGCTGCAACCACCTTACCCTTTATTGCAAAACACTGTACCTGTATTTTAGCCTTATTGCACGTATTCTCCTCACTTATTGCACCAAGACACAGTGCAGGTACCTAAGTTTACAATGTGTGTACCGAAGACAGTCATGCCTACCGGACCTACTGTCACTGAAGCTTAAGTACCGAGGTTTGCTTTACCTGATGCTGAGGTTGACCTTGAGACTGACGTTGAGGTTTACCTTGAAGTTGAAATAGACTTGAAATAACATCAGTGAATAAAGACTGTTGTGCAAGACTTGATGTGATGTAACATACTATTACTACCGTCTGTCACTGGGGGGAGGGCGGGGGAGGGGCGAGGGAGGGCAGGGGGAGGGGCAGGGCAGGGGGTGGAGAGGGGGAGGAGGGCGGGGAGGGGCGGGGAGGGGCAGGGGGGAGGGGCAGAAAGGAAGGAAGTGGAGGTGAGGGAAGGGAAGGTGAAAGGTGTGAAGGCGAAGGGGTAGAGATGAGGCAAAGAAAGGGAGGAGGTTGGAGGGAGGAGATGAGGGAGAAGGGAGAAAAGGGAAGGGTAGGGAAGGAAGGGGAGGAATTCCTGGTAAATCACGCCTAATTTCCCCCTCTTTCGCCCCTTCTTTACTTACTGGAGATATATTAATGCCCCCCTTCTCCTCCCCCTCCCCTCTCTAACCCTATCACCCTCTACCTCTCTTTCCTAAATCCTCCCTCCCCTGTCCTGGAGATTGGCAGCGGCGGTGTAGAAGTGATGAAGTGAGGTGCGTTAGGTTACGTTAGGATGGAACAGGTGGCGTTGGGGTGGCTTATCATAAGGTCAACCTATGGCCTAATCTACAGGTAAACCACAATTTCCTCGACAAGAGGGGTTCACAGTCAGTACTTGATGGCGTCCTGGGTTTCTTGGCTGTTGTGAACATAATCTGGTGACCTGGTATGTGTAAACAAATGCTCACATGGGTGCTACATATATGACACACACACATACTTATATATATATACACACACACATATATATATATATACACACACACGAATATAAACACACCAATACCATATACACACACACATATATGCAGGTTAAGTTGGGATTGGAGTTAGGTTAGGTTGAGTTGAGACAGGTTGTTATAAAATGGGAAAATGAACAACACTTACGGTCACAGAGACAAACAATTAAACGGTAATAAGTTAAAGTCATTTTTTTTTTTTTGTAAATTCTGGTGAGTTATGTCCAACTAAAACAACAAATTAAGGCAAAAAATTATTTAAGAATCTTAAATTTTAGCTACATGAACCTATTAACAAACAAATTAGCTAAAAGACTATAATCTTTGCAAATAACAAAAACACACAGAATTAGCTAAATGGATGCACACCGAAACAATCAACTCCTGTTTCATTCACTAAGTTGACCCTTCAAGCTCCAGTGGTAAGATGCAGAACACAATGACCTTCAAGTGGCCAAGTTCCATACAAAACACAACAACAACAAACAGCTGTATGAATTAGTTGCGTGGCACATGTCCCAAAAGAGAGTGGGAGGCAGCAGTGATGATAATGAAACAACTTGATAGAGATGATTCATCGCTGTCTCGACCCCTCTAGTTCAGCCCAACAACCTTGCCTTGTGCCTTTGCCTTTGCCCTTTGTACCTTGTGCTTGCCTTGTTTTCGCCTTCTCCTTGTTGT
>NW_024749287.1:0-13749 GCF_018991925.1 Homarus americanus
AACCTACGGTGCAGTGACTACCTACCGTCTTCTACAATACTTAGCCTTACTCGTCAGCCATCTCAGCTCCTCACTTAAGTATTTGTATCTTGTATTGCCTCCCCCACGTCCACTTGCTTCAATATTGTTTTATGTTTTATTAATATGTATATACTGTTAATGTTTAGGTTAAGTTTGGTTAAGGGTAATTTATAAGCTGAATAGTTTGTTAAGGGATTTATGGTACTTTATTATACATAACGAAAACTCGCATCCTTTGTCTACCCTTTTATAGTCCGATTGTCTTTGTTTTTTTTATTTTTGTTACCTGTTGGGATCTGGGTAGACTTTTAACTATATTCTAAATCCCCAACTCATACAACAATACTTATATATGCTGATGACAACAAGGAAAGAAGAAAACACGAAGACTTAAACAACATAAATATAGTGTTAGGACAGGCCAGGAATCCAATGCTCTGTTTGTTCATTTGAGGGACAACAAGCATTGCATTGACTGGGATAATGCCTCCTCAATATTACCTTGTAATTCAATTGATAGTAGGAACATCATAGAATCTAGTCTCATTAAACATACAGAAGCATTCAACATGAATTTGAGTAATGGCATGTACAAACTGGACAATTTTGTAATTAAGAAGATTTGTAACCAGGTGAGAAGGTTGGGTCACCTTACCCTCTGACCTGACTACCGACCGTTGCCGTGCTATTTAAAGATTAGTAGGGTCATTACCTAATACCTGACCATTGCGGACCTGGTCTCACCCTCCTCTGTATATATACAGTACACCTTGTTTTGTACTCCTCTCTAGTCTGTACTCACCCCTGAAGATGTGAATTACACGAAATGCGCTTGGGAACTTCGTGTTTTCTTCTTTCCTTGTGGTTATCAGCATATACCTAGATCACGCGCACCGACAGTGATTTTCTTGCATATATATATATATATATATATATATATATATATATATATATATATATATATATATATATATATATATATATATAAATAAATACATGTACACAAATATATAAATACATGTACACATAATATATATATATATATATATATATATATATATATATATATATATATATATATATATATATATATATATATATATATATATATATGTAACCGGTCGGAATTTGCTGGACTTTAATTTCTCACTTGACTTGGGGTTTATTAAAATTAATAGATGGTAAAGGCAGTGGAAGCGCCCCTTTGAGAAAAATCCCGAACCAGCACAAGAACACTTAAATCTACTACACAAAATGAACTGTCCGTGACCCGTGGAAGGATAGCGTCTGTGACTGGGATGAATGAGACACACTGTAAAATTTAGACACTTATATTCCCTCCAACACTACAAACACAATCAAATAATGGTACACCAATATGCGCACCTCTTAACTTAAACTTAAAACACTACTCTGGGGAATAAAAGTTATAAATGACATAGAAATTATTAGAAACACAGGCAACAATAAATTTGAAGTATTAAGAAATGTTGCTTGCACACATGAAACAGGCCTCTTAAGGGCTTTCACAAAATAATATCAGTCACTTAAGAAATGGTATTAAAAAATAAGAAATTAACTACTTTACAATGAATAGGCCTTAAGGGCTTTCAACAAAATTATAGCACCCCAACAGATGTACACTTCCTAACCTAACCTAACCATTGCTCTGGGGAACAAGGTTATACCTGAGATCAGAATTATGAAGAATTAGAGGCATTAAAAGAATCAAATCACAGTATCACTCTGGTTCCACTTAATGGCACAAACATTAAAAAAAACACTACTATCAAAATTATTTAAGAAATATTAAACTACACACGTCAAGATAATATCAGTCTGAGGAATGGTGTTAACTACACCCGTGATAAGGAAGATAAAATGTTGCTCTAGGTATCTCCTAGAGTCCTAGACTCACGGTCTCAGTGTGTGACCATTAATATACTCAGATAGCCTCAGTGTACTCCCAGTGCGTCCATGGGCAGGAAGAGAGTGAGCCAATCAGACCTTGTGCAGTTGAGAGAAACTTTAGCTTCCCGTTAGCAAGAGGGTTTCACTAGCTGCTCGGGACATGTGGGGTTGTGCACCGGAGTGGTAAGAACTGATCACCCACTGCTGATGCTGGTCCCGTGTCGTGTTAGTTGTCGGGAGCACTCGTTCACTCAAGAGATCCTTTGCTACCCCGCTAAACAGTGACAGGCCTACACTGATCGGTCCAATGGCGACAATCGCCACCCTCAATCATCAACGGCAGTCAATCTCTCGCAGTCAACTCCGGTCAACTCCAGTCAACTCCAGTCAACTCCAATCAACTCCAATCAAGTGGGTTCTGACGGAAACCCTGAAATGAACTCACTGTTAGCTCTAGTTTACTTTATCACTGCCCTATCTAACCCTGTCTGAGATCGAATGAGACTTACTTGTTATACTGCAATAGCGCAGCACAGGTGACTAGGCCACGTGACTATTTCTGATGGACGCTCGGAACGTCTTGTCTGTGTGAATGCTCTCCGGAACTGGCCTAGCCAGCATCGCGTCTCCCCAAGGCGCTAGCTTGGGCCTACGTGATATATTTTCCGCCTAACTAATAACTCCTTGGGACACCCGTAACATTATTCAGACTGCTAAACGATCTATAATAATTTCAAATTCAATAATAGTCCCTTAACTTCATGAATCGCATCATTATTAATTCGGTAAATCACATTTAATATCATATAGGCCTAGTTCCGCAATCTCTCGCTACGAGCAGGCAGCGCTCCCTCCCCTCAGATGACCTTGAACGCTCAGTATCACTCATGGCGGGGCATTTGAAATTACTCTGAAATTTCTGGATATCACAATCGACCCCCCTAAAAAAGACAGCACTGTCCTCATGTGCTGAGAAAACATGCATACGACCCCCCTAAAATTTTGTTCTAAGGACTGCACCTCACCCCTTTTGCTAAATGCAGCATTCCCGTCTTCTCTTCTCTCCTTTTCTCTCCCGCTAACACTCGACCCCCCTAAAAAAAGACAGCACTGCCCTCATGTGCTGAGAGAACAACTTAGAACCCACCTTCAACTCTGTACTATTCCACTCGCAGCTAGCAACTCCATTTCTTCCTAGCCCAACTCAATCCAACCAGAACATCACGCTCCCCTTTTGCCTGGCCCTTAACTAGAGAACCAATGTCAAAATTAATACCAGCCCAAAACAAACATGCTCTCCTTTGGCCTGGCCCTTGAACAAAGAGGAACCAGTGTCAAAAAAATACACAGTCCAAAACAAGCATGCTCTCCTTTTGCCTGGCCCTTGAACTAAGAGGAACCAGTGTCAAAAAATACACAGTCCAAAACAAGCATGCTCTCCTTTTGCCTGGCCCTTGAACTAAGAGGAACCAGTGTCAAAAAAAATACTCAGTCCACGTCTCCGAACCTCATGCCGGCAGACCAACCCTCTGACAATGTACCAGTCCATCTTAGTGAGGCCCTGGACATTACAACCGTACTCTCAATCCCGCTCATTACAGCAACTCAATCCCGCTCATGACAGCAACCACTACTCAACGCACATCTCTGACCTAACCATCTCTCCAATCCCCTCTGCCCTACTCACAACTCCTCCAACTCACCCCCTACAACCTGCCTTTTCTCATTACCATGCACCCTAAAGTGCAATCGGTCGGCTTCGTCTTGTCTCTCAGCTGGAGGGCTCGATCAACCTCTCTGAACTACTTACATACCCCTATATTTCCCACTTGGACCTCACACTTCCTTGACTGCTGGACGTGTGCCTGACATTCACCCCTTGTTTCCTCCCTGAACCGTTGAATGTGTGCCTGAGACTCCCACTTGAACCTGTTTACCTGTGCTTGATAATCCCTCTTTAGGTCTCCGAACTCCTCTCTCAGCTGTACCAAGGTCCCGCGGCCGTCTCTCTTCCTCCTCATACACATCTCTATTGTCAAGCCTAACCAACTCAGTCCGGGCACAAGGATGAGCATCAGTGCGAGTTCAATCCCTACCATTGCTAACCAACACATGATGGCGTTCATTATCCCAACCACAGTCCTATCAGTCACGACATTAAAAACTACGCTCTGCTACCATTTGTAACCGGTCGGAATTTGCTGGACTTTAATTTCTCACTTGACTTGGGGTTTATTAAAATTTAATAGATGGTAAAGGCAGTGGAAGCGCCCCTTTGAGAAAAATCCCGAACCAGCACAAGAACACTTAAATCTACTACACAAAATGAACTGTCCGTGACCCGTGGAAGGATAGCGTCTGTGACTGGGATGAATGAGACACACTGTAAAATTTAGACACTTATATTCCCTCCAACACTACAAACACAATCAAATAATGGTACACCAATATGCGCACCTCTTAACTTAAACTTAAAACACTACTCTGGGGAATAAAAGTTATAAATGACATAGAAATTATTAGAAACACAGGCAACAATAAATTTGAAGTATTAAGAAATGTTGCTTGCACACATGAAACAGGCCTCTTAAGGGCTTTCACAAAATAATATCAGTCACTTAAGAAATGGTATTAAAAAATAAGAAATTAACTACTTTACAATGAATAGGCCTTAAGGGCTTTCAACAAAATTATAGCACCCCAACAGATGTACACTTCCTAACCTAACCTAACCACTTGCTCTGGGGAACAAGGTTATACCTGAGATCAGAATTATGAAGAATTAGAGGCATTAAAAGAATCAAATCACAGTATCACTCTGGTTCCACTTAATGGCACAAACATTAAAAAAAACACTACTATCAAAATTATTTAAGAAATATTAAACTACACACGTCAAGATAATATCAGTCTGAGGAATGGTGTTAACTACACCCGTGATAAGGAAGATAAAATGTTCCTCTAGGTATCTCCTAGAGTCCTAGACTCACGGTCTCAGTGTGTGACCATTAATATACTCAGATAGCCTCAGTGTACTCCCAGTGCGTCCATGGGCAGGAAGAGAGTGAGCCAATCAGACCTTGTGCAGTTGAGAGAAACTTTAGCTTCCCGTTAGCAAGAGGGTTTCACTAGCTGCTCGGGACATGTGGGGTTGTGCACCGAGTGGTAAGAACTGATCACCCACTGCTGATGCTGGTCCCGTGTCGTGTTAGTTGTCGGGAGCACTCGTTCACTCAAGAGATCCTTTGCTACCCCGCTAAACAGTGACAGGCCTACACTGATCGGTCCAATGGCGACAATCGCCACCCTCAATCATCAACGGCAGTCTCAAACGGCAGTCAATCTCTCGCAGTCAACTCCGGTCAACTCCAATCAACTCCAATCAAGTGGGTTCTGACGGAAACCCTGAAATGAACTCACTGTTAGCTCTAGTTAACTTTACCACTGCCCTATCTAACCCTAGCTGAGATCGAATGAGACTTACTTGTTATACTGCAATAGCGCAGCACAGGTGACTAGGCCACGTGACTATTTCTGATGGACGCGCAGAACGTCTTGTCTGTGTGAATGCTCTCCGGGACTGCCCTAGCCAGCGTCTCGTCTCCCCCAGGCGCTAGCTTGGGCCTACGTGATATATTTACCGCCTAACTAATAACTCCTTGGGACACCCGTAACATTATTCAGACTGCTAAACGATCTATAATAATTTCAAATTCAATAATAGTCCCTTAACTTCATGAATCGCATCATTATTAATTCGGTAAATTACATTTAATATCATATAGGCCTAGTTCCGCAATCTCTCGCTACGAGCAGGCAGCGCTCCCTCCCCTCAGATGACCTTGAACGCTCAGTATCACTCATGGCGGGGCATTTGAAATTACTCTGAAATTTCTGGATATCACATATATATATATATATATATATATATATAAATCTCACATATAAATAATACATATGCACAAATATATAAATACATGCACATATTATATATATATATATATATATATATATATATATATATATATATATATATATATATATATATATATATATAATAGTGTTACGAGTGAGCGTTCCATCGTTGGTTGTGTATTCGCAACGTGAACGTCTTTTATTTGTGACGTCATTTCTGCCGCGTCCGCTCGCTTTGTTTACTTTAGTATGGGCCCGGCAGTGTTAGAGTACAAGAGTATTGTAGTGGATTTCTCTACAATCGCTGTTTATCGCTGAAGTAGCCGATCCTGTAATTCCCCAGTGTATGCCTCGTGGTCTGGGTCAACCAGCGCCGCCATACATCACGGAGGTCAACTACTAAGCCACGCCTACCCCCGCTATTTAAGACCTGACCTCGTGGTGCCCTCCCTCTTCTTCTAGCTACAGCCGCAGCAAGCTACACCACCTCCTCCGCCGCTGCCTGGCGGCCCTCGCTCCCGCCGGCGAGCATGGCGACCCACAAGCTGTCCTCCTCTGAGCATCCTCACCAACCAGCTCTCTCTACATCACACGCTTATGCTGCGCTGCCACTTCCCAGCACCAAGCTGCACCAACACATCAGCCACAACATGTATACAGAGGCACATTGTGAGTTTCCTTTCTCCATCCATCCTGGTGTGAACACAAATGCGGCACCCCCCACAAATGGTGACCCCAGTGATTCACACTCACACAGGACAGAGGAGAAACGAATCTTGCTCCCAGTCTTCCAAGCAACATGGAAGACTGACATCATCAGAAGCAGCTCTCATCGGCTCTACAGCTACTGTCTCTAAACCGCAGGTTAGACACCTTAGAGAAGCACTGCTTCTCTAAGCAGACACCAGCTCCTCTTCCTGCCCCAAGCACCACGTCCTACCGACCCCAGCACACCCGTCCTGCATCAGACGCCGCCCCCAGCCCAGCAGTACCCCTGCCGCTCCTCCTGATGCAGCCCCTGCTCCCGACGCAGCCCATGCGCCTGAGTGCGTACCCACACACCCCTCTTTTCTCCCTCAGGTACTCCCTGCTACTGTCCTGCACCCTGCTGCTGCCGTGGACCCAGCTGCTGTCACGAGCCCTTATCCGCTTCTGCTGACGCAGCCCCTGCTCCTGACCCAGGCCTACACACCCCAGCAGGCGCATCTGACGACTCTGTACCTGCCGTGAGGGAAGCACAACATTCATCGCCTCCACGCACCCTTTTTCTCCCTCTCTACTCTCACAGATATTGTGTATCTAGACAGTTGCCTCCACTAGCGGCCGGCTCATCTACGCCCTCGCCGTTATGTCTCACATGTGGCATGCACCACCCGTTCTGCCTCACATGTGCCATGCAACCCTGCAGACAACAAGTCTCCTACACCGCCTGGAGGGAAGGGAGGGGAGTATTTTAGTCGTTCTACAAACGCTGATTGTCGCTGGTAGCCGATCCCACGGAATTCCCCAGTGTACCTCGTGGTCTAGGTCAGCCAGCACTTAACGCCCATGACGGAGGTCCCAACTGCACTAAGCCCGCCTGCCTCCTTTATTTAATACTGACCTCGTCGTGACCGCCCTCTTCTTCTAGCAACAGCCGCAGCAAGCTGCACCACCTCTTCCACTTACCACTGCCTGGCGACCTCGCTCCTGCCAGCGAGCATGGCGACCCTGGCTGTCCTCCTCTGAGCACCCTCACCAGCCAACTCTCTCTACATCACTCTTGTAACAACGCTGCCACTTCCAGCACCAAAGCTGCACTGTACATCAATACAACATGTATACAGAGCACATTGTGTTTCCTTTTCTCCATCCCATCCTGGTGTGAACACAAATTACCGTACCCCCCACAGTATCTCCTATTGTACAGATTATTGTTAATCATATTTTGGAGTTCCATGGAAAATAACTTACTTATTTATGAGGTTTCGTGTGGTGGGTAGCCACGTTGTTCATCGTAGTTTCTAGACTAAATAAGTCTTTACTTTTGTGTTCATTATTTTGTCACTCAGTTGAGTCATTTATTTGATCAGATTTAACTTGTATTTGTTTATTTTTGTACATACTGATATATTTATTTTATTGATTATTTGTTAATATATTGTTATTAAAACTACTGTATGTATTTCAATATACCCCATAGTAATGAGGTTAGGGTTGCCATATCTGAACATTCAAAGAAGAGGACGCTCCAGAAGACATCCTGCCCACCCCCCACGGCACACACTTTGGCGCCAGGGTTGCCAGATGTACGACAAGTTTCACGGCCAAATCAGCCGATGGCTTTGTAAGCTCTGAAGCTTAACCCATATGCTGGACACGTTCAGCCTGAACAACTCAAATATGAGAACTAACAACTAAGGTAGTAACTAGAAAGATCAGTCAGCTCAGTAGGCCACGTAAATATGTGAAGAGGTGAGGTCATGACAAGGTGAGGTTACTGAGCCAGCATTTTCGTTGTGAAATTTGAAAATCTGCTAGACTTTTCTTCAAAATCCACTAGATGAGGAATTAATACGTTTTTACAAAATTCGGCCAAAATACGGCCAAATATTTTGGCCGGGACCATCCATTTTTTTCACGGCCAAGCGAAGTTTTTTGCAGCCTAATTACAGAAGTTTGGCCGTGGAAACGGCCATCTGGCAACCTGTTTGGCGCTATGTAACCTTGAAGCAGCCGTGACAATTAATTTTGCATATTTGCATAACAATATATATATATATATATATATATATATATATATATATATATATATATATATATATATATATATATATATATATATATATATATATATATATATATATATATATATATATATATATATCTCGGTGTACTGTATTGCATTGTGTTTTTAATGTAGGCTAATATACAACATTCATGGTAAAGAAATCTTAAAAATAATACAAAAATTACCTTTGCTTAAGGCTGAATATCTTCATTCCCTTAGCTGCAGTCTTCTTCCCCCACTGTGTGTGTGACTTGACGTGCCCATGCACATCAAGATTATGGTTGACAATTGCTAAAATGCCTTAAATGCAGGACAAGAAAAACAAATGCTACAGTGTAAAAAAACCCATAAGAAAAATATGGTATACTTTCAACATTTCATTTATGGCTGTAATAGCACTAAATACAAAAACAAATTTAATAATGCGCATGCCTGAAGAACAAGGAAAAGCAGTACATGGCACTACATGCTAGCCCAAAAATTGCTAGCAGCTAAGTTTACAACACCGTACAGGCGTACACGTGACTTATCAGCTGACGAAAACTGATCGAGATCTCTACGGTTTCCACCTCCCCTCTCTCTCTCGTCATTACAGTTTCATGTTTTTTTTCCATGGAAAAAATTATGGAAGCTGAAATTCCGGACTTTTAAAGAATTTTAAAAATTACTTCCGGACGGAGATTTCGAGACCTAAATGGAGGACATGTCCGGGAAAATACGGACGTATGGCAACCCTAAATGAGGTTATAATTTGGTGGGATCTATTTCTGGACCTATAGTACAAAGTGTAATTTGTGAATTTGTGATATTGTTACAACCTTAAGAGGCCCAAGGGTCGTAACAGAATTGGCGACCTTGCCAGGATAGATCCCTTTTCACTCATTATCTATTGGGAATAATTAAATATAGGGAACCTTTATTGTTTAATCATGGCTACGTTTGTTGTGGAGGAGTTTGTTGAAAATCCATCCGTAGAAATGTTAAAAGACAGTGTGTTAAGAAAGGATGATTGGATAAAACTTGCCGATACATATGAGATTGAGTATCGACGGAGTCAAAGAAAGTCTGAAATAAAAAATGCAGTATTAACTGAGCTTGTAAATGAAGAGGTGCTACCGAAGGGTGCACTGACTTTGTGTTCATTTGACCCCAGGGAAGCTGTAGAGATAAGAAAGCTAGAATTGGAGCATGGAAGGCTAGAACGAGAAAATGATAAGTTGCATGAGTTGACTTTGAAGGAAAGAGAAGAAAGGGAAAGAGAGCGTGAAAGGCAGCATGAATTAGCGTTTGCATAGGTTAGCAGTAGAAGACAAGACTTACAGGCATTGTCTTTAGAATCTGAGACAAAATTGTTTGATGTGATAAAACATTTGAGACTTATGCCTGCTTTTGACGAGGAGGATCCAGAAGTATTTTTCATGCAGTATGAGAAGATTGCAAAGTCTTTTCAGTGGCCTGAAGAGTCGTGGATTGCTATGATTCGAAGTGTGTTCACTGGGTCAGCTAGTTCAGCATTCTGTCTTTGTCAAGTGAAGCTTGTCGTAGTTATAAGTTAGTGAAAGAAGAAATTCTTAAGGCACATGAACTCATTCCTGAAACGTATAGAGTGAAATTTAGGACTATGAGAAAGACTGATGCACAGTCGTGTATAGAATTTGTTTATTCATTGAGAAAGTTTGTGTGGACTGATGAATGCCAGACAGCATTCGAAAAGGTTCATGGGTTCCTGGTAACGGCACCTGTACTGCAACTCCCAGACTTTAAGAAACAATTTGTGATAAAATCGGATGCGTGTGACACGGGAGTTGGTGCTGTGTTAATGCAAAAAGGAAAAGATGGAATATTGCACCCGAACTGTTATTTCTAGGCGAAACTGAAAAAGCATCAACGTGGATATGCCACAATAGAAAAAGAAGCATTGGCCCTTTTGTTAGCTTTGGAAAAGTTTGAGGTGTATGTAAGTGGATCACCTTACCCAGTGATAGTTTATACAGATCATAATCCACTTCAGTTTGTTCATAATATGAGAAATAAGAATCAAAGACTGTTACTGTGGTCATTAGGTCTTCAACCCTATAATATAGAAATCAAACACATAAAGGGCTGTGATAATAGTATTGCCGACACTCTATCTCGTGTTGAGTAAAAGTTTATTCAGAGCTACTTAAACTTTTAAATTAAGGGGGGAGATGTTACGAGTGAGAGTTCCATCGTTGGTTGTGGATTCCCAACGTTAACGTCTTTTGTTTGTGACGTCATTTCTGCCGAGTCCGCTCGCTTTGTTTACTTTAGTATGGGCCCGGCAGTATTAAGTTAAGTACAGAGTATCTCCTTTCTTATTGTACAGTACAGCCCACAAGGGACGCCACAACTTTCATGACGTCACGCCTCATAGGCTTTCTCAAAGTTCGAAAACATGCTGAGGGCGTTCATAATATTGGCTTGAAATTGGAGGGAACTCTCAGGTGGCGGGAAACTCATGACATTGTCACATCACCGCTCACCCATTGGTTGGTGTAGATGGCTCAAGGGTCACCGCTCACCTATTGGTTGGTGTAGACGGCTCAGAGGTCACCACTCACCCATTGGTTGGTGTAGACGGCTCAAAGGTCACCGCTCACCCATTGGTTGGTGTAGACGGCTCAAAGGTCATCCATTGGATTACTGTGCTGTGCTGCTCAAATAGAAATACCCTAACTGCAATAGCTATAGTAACGGAAATAATTGCAATAGAAAAACGCAAGGGTAACCAGATCAATATAATTTTAAGGGATGTTTCTAAGGCTTTTGATAAAGTTTGGCATTTAGGCTTGAAATATAAAATATTAAAACTGGGACTTAACGAATACTTGCTAAGAATATTGTGTAACTATTTAGATGATAGGAGAGCACAAATTCAAATTGGAAACTTTTTAGGAACTATGTTTAATCTTGAGAGTGGAGTACCTCAAGGAGGATGCCTTTCTTCAACACTATATACAATTTATACTTCAGACACACCTCAACCTACCCCCTTTAGCGAATATGTAATGTTTGCTGATGATATTACTCAAATAGTATCATACCCAGGAAAATCAACTCAATTTATGGCCTCTACGGTAAGAGCGATAAAAAACATAATGTTTGAAAAATGGAAAATCCAGGACAAATAAGAACAAATTCAAGATAATGCCAATAGCCAAGATTAAAACAAGTCCAGTAATCCCGAAGCAGGAACTATACCCTTGACACTGAAGGTAGGATGGCAGATTAAACTAACAAAAAGAGGATATATAACATGGCAAAAAGATAAAAGACGACAGGCAAGAATAAGATTATCAAAAATAAAACATAGAACCTTAGCATTAATAACAAAAAGAAAGATTTGCCTTGTATATCCAAATCAATTATGTTCTACATACATTGAACACCCATGTAGTAAAACTGATGCATTAAAGGTTACAAACAGTACAAAAATGTAAGCCCTCAGATTTATATAAAACATAAAATATACAGACCACATCAATAATGAACAGCTACACAAGAGAGCAAACCTCTTAGCAATCAATGTAGATATACACAACAAAGCTGTAAATATTTGGAAAAAAGTGACTGAACTTAACACAGAAACATATCAAAACTGGATAAATAATATAGACAACGAAGGATTCCAAGAACACAGTTGGTTTAAATCAGCCAGGAAGAAAGTAATTGAACCATCTCCTGCCCCAATATACATATAAAACATTAATAGAGAGAATAAAAGATGAGAGTGACCTACCAGCTCCACAAGAACCTGGTAGGCCTCTCCATACAGTGTACCTTTAGACTAACATAACTAATATTTAACATTTAACATTTAACATTTAACATTTAACATTTAACATTGAACTAACATCTTAGTAAGAAAAAAAAAAAAAAAAAAAAAAATGTGGCTACCCTCCCAGCTACATAAGGACCTGGGCAGGGCTCACTAACTCAAAAAAAAAAAAAAAAAAAAAAAAAAAAAAAAAAAAAAAAAAAAAAAATATATATATATATATATATATATATATATATATATATATATATATATATATATATATATATATATATATATATATATATATATATATACTAATAATAATAATGTGATTTCCCTCCCAGCTACATCAGCCAGGAAGAAGTAATTGAACCACCTCCTGCCCCAATATACACATTTACACATAAAACATTAATAGAGGAATAAAGATGAGAGTGACCTACCAGCTCCACTAAGAACCTGGCAGGCCTCTCCATACAGTGTACCTTTAGACTAACACGACTAACACTTAACTAACACCAAAAAAAAAAAAAAAAAAAAAATAAGCTACCCTCCCAGTTACCCCAAGGACCTGGGCAGGCTCACCTATCAACAATAACAAAAATAATAATAATAAGCAGCATTATATAAAATAAACCAATATTAATACAAAGGTCTGACGACCCAAGGGAGCAGAACAAAGACAAAACACCAATAAGAAAGATGAAGCGATCTGGTTGAGCCCAGATTCTTTCTACTCCTACTGTATTTCAGTTTCACCACTTTTTCTTCAATTCCTAATAATCTTCTTTCACCTCTTAACTAATGACTTCGTATCGTATCGTATCATATACACAGACTGCTGGACCCGGAGCTGCGGAGACCTGCCTCTTTTGCTGCATGTTTGAGCAGTCTGCAACTTTGTTGTGATAGGACACTCAATCCTAGTGATTGTACTTACTCAACATAGTGACGGTGTAATTACCATCACAGATTGTACGGAAAATTCCAACTTCTGGAAAACAAATATTTGGACTCCCCAAATTTTGACTACTACCCGTGCGTCTACGTCCTGGATTGGCCAATCAGTGGTGCCCCACGGTGGCGTGATACATGCACGTTTACTGCGGTGCTCTGATTGGCTAACCGAACGTGGCGTGGTAGGTAGGCTGTTTTCTACTCTCTAAGTCCTCTTCTTTCCTTTTTCCATCCCCCTCATGCACTCCGTTCTTTGAACGGGAGGCGGGACTTAGCGATACGGTCGATCCGGCAAGGGAACCTGTGATAGTGCAGGGCACCCCTTGTCCGGGGGTCACCGGTAGGTGGCAACTTTCTTAGACATAACTATAGTCACAGGTAACCTGGGTGCAGA
>NW_024749288.1:0-10219 GCF_018991925.1 Homarus americanus
ACAAAGCCCCCTCATCGAGCATAACAAAGTCCTTTGATCGAATAAAACAAAGTCCCCTGATCCAGTATAACAAAGGCCCCTGATCGAGTTTAACAAAGTCCCAGATCGAGTATAACAAAGTCCCCTCATCGAATATAACAAAGGCCCTTGGTCGAGTATATCAAAGTCCCCTGATCAAGTATACAAAGGACCCTATTGGAGTATAACAATGTCCCAATATCGAGTATAACAAAGTCTTCCGATCGAGTATAACTAAGTCCCCTGATGGAGTATAACAAAGTCCCCTGATCGAGAATAACAAAGTCCCCTCATCGAACATAACAAAGCCCCCTGTTCGAGTATACGAAAGGCCCCTGAACGAATATAACAAAGTCCCTAGTTGAGTATATACAAAGTCTCTTGATCGAGTATAACAAAGCTCCCTGATCGAGTATAACAAAGTCCCCTGATCGATTACAACAAAGTCCCCTGATCCAGTATATGAAAAGCCCCTAATGGAGTATAACAAAGGCCCCTGATCCAGTTTAACAAAGTCCCCTGATCTAGTATAACAAAGTCCCCTGATCGAGTATAGCAAAGTCCCCTGGTCGAGTAAAACAAAGTCCCTTATCGAGTATAATAAAGCCCCGGATCGAGTATAACTAAGTCCCCTGATTGAGTTTAACAAAGGACCCTAATGCAGTATAACAAAGTCCCAAGATCGAGTATAACAAAGTCCCCTGATCGAGAATAACTCTTCCCTGATCGAGTATAACAAAGTCCCCTGATCGAGTATAACAAAGTCCCCTGTTCAAGTATATCTAAGTCCCCTGATCGAGTATAATAAAGGACCCTAATGGACTATAATAACGTCTCAAGATCGAGAATAACAAAGTCCCCTTATCGCGTATAACAAAGTCCCCTGATCGATTATAACAAAGTCCCCTGATCGAGTATAATAAAGGACCCTAATGGACTATAACAACGTCTCAAGATCAAGTATAACAAAGTCCCCTAATCGAGTATAACAAAGTCCCCTGATCGAGTATAACAAAGTCCTTGATCGAGTATTAAAAAGCCCCCTAATCGAGTATAACAAAGTCCCCTGATCGAGCATAACAAAGTCCCCTGATCGAGTATAACAAAGTCCACTCATCGAGTATAACAAAGTCCCCTCATCGAGTAAAACAATGTCCCCTAATAGAGTATAACTAAGTCCCCTGATTGAGTATAACAAAGGACCCTAATGCAGTATAACAAAGATCACAAGATCGAGTATAACAAAGTCCTCTAATCGAGTAAAATAAAGTCCCCTGATCGAGAATAACTCTTCCCTGATCGAGTATAACAAAGTCCCCTGATCGAGTATAACAAAGTCCCCTGATCGAGTACAATAAAGGACCCTAATGGACTATAACAACGTCTCAAGATCGAGTATAACAAAGTCCCCTAATCGCGTATAACAAAGTCCCCTGATCGAGTATAACAAAGTCCCCTGATAGAGTAAAACAAAGCCCCCTCATCGTGTATAACAAAGTCCCCTGATCTAGTGTAACAAAGTCCTCTGATCGAGTATAACAAAGTCCCATAATCGAGTATAACTAAGTCCCCTCATTGAGTTTAACAAAGGACCCTAATGGAGTACAACAAAGTCCCAAGATCGAGTATAACAAAGTCTTCTGATCGAGTATAACAAAGTCCTCTGATCGAGTATAAAAAAGCCCCCTGATCGAGTATAACAAAGTCCCCTGATCGAGTATAACTAAGTCCCCTGATTGAGTATAACAAAGGACCCTAATGGAGTATAACAAAGTCTCAAGATCGAGTATAATAAAGGACCCTAATGGACTATAACAAAGTCTCAAGATCGAGTATAACATTTAACAAAGTCCCCTGATTGAGTATGACAAAGTCCCCTGATCGAGTACAACAAAGTCCCCTGATCGAGTACAACAAAGTCCTCTGATCGAGTATAACCTATTCCCCGACTCGAGTATATCAAAGGCCCTTGGTCGAAAATAACAAAGCCCTGATCGAGTAAAACAAAGCCCCCTGATCGAGTATAACAAAGTCCCAAGATCGAGTAAATCAAAGCCACCTGATCGAGTATAACAAAGTCCGCTGATCGAGTTTAACAAAGTCACAAGATCGAGTTTAACAAAGTCCCAAGATCGAGTATAACAAAGTCCCCTCATCGAGAATAACAAAGTCCCCTGATCGAGTATAACAAAGGCCCCTGGTCGAGTATAACAAAGTCCCCTTATCGAGTATAATAAAGCCCCGGATCGAGTATAACAAAGTCACCTGATCGAGTATAATGAAGGACCCTAATGGACTATAACAACGTCTCAAGATCGAGTATAACAAAGTCCCCTAATCGAGTATAACAAAGTCCCCTAATCGAGTATAACTAAGTCCCTGATCGAGTTAAACAAAGCCCCCTAATCGAGTATGACAAAGTCCCCTGATCGAGTATAAGTAAGTCCCCTGATTGAGTATAACAAAGGACCCTAATGGAGTAAAATAAAGTCCCAAGATCGAGTATAACAAAGTCCCCTCATCGAGTATAACAAAGTTCCCTGATCGAGTATAACAAAGTTCCATGATCGAGTAAAACAAACACCCCTGATCGAGTATAATAAAGTCCTTGATCGAGTATAAGAAGCCCCCTAATCGAGTATAACAAAGTCCCCTGATCGAGCATAACAAAGTCCCCTGATCGAGTAAAACAAAGTCCCCTGATCGAGTATAACGAAGTCCCTGATCGAGTTAAACAAAGCCCTCATCGAGTATAACAAAGTCCAATCATCGAGTATAGCAAAGTCCCCTGGATCGAGTATAACAAAGTCCCTGATCTAGTGTAACAACTCTGATCGAGTATTGCAAAGTCCCCTAATCGAGTATAACAAAGCCCCCGACGAGTATAACAAAGTCCCCTGATCGAGTATAACAGTGTCCCCCGATCGAGTATAACAAAGTCCTGATCGAGAATAACAAAAGTCCCCTTAGAGTATAACAAAGTCCCCTGATCGAGTCTGATAAAGTCCCCTGATCGAGTATAACAAAGTCCCCTGATCGAGTATAACTAAGTTTTCTGATCGAGTATAATAAAGGACCGTAATGGAGTATAACAAAGTCTCAAGATCGAGTATAACAAAGTCCCCTGATCGAGTCTGATTAAGTCCCCTGATCGAGTATAACAAAGTCCCCTGATCGAGTATAACAAAGTCCCCTGATCGAGTATAACAAAGTCACCTGATCGAGTAAAACAAAGCCCCCTCATTGAGTATAACAAAGTCCCCTGATCGAGTATAACAAAGTCCACTAATCGAGTAAAACAAAGCCCAATCATCGAGTATAGCAAAGTCCCCTGATCGAGTATAACAAAGTCCCCTGATCTAGTGTATCAAAGTCCTCTGATCGAGTATAGCAAAGTCCCCTAATCGAATATAACAAAGTCCCCTGATCGAGTATAACAAAGTCCCCTGATCGAGAATAACAAAGTCCCCTGATCGAGTATAACAAAGTCCCCTGATCGAGAATAACAAAGTCCCCTGTTAGAGTATAACAAAGTCCCTGATCGAGTATTACAAAGTCCTCTGATCGATTAAAAACAAAGTCCCCTTATCGAGTATAACAAAGTCCCCTGATCGAGTATAACAAAGTCCCCTAATCGAGTATAACCAAGTCCCCTGATCGAGTATAATAGGCGACCGTACGGAGTATAACAAAGTCTCTGCGATCGAGTATAACAAAGTCTCCCTGATCGAGTAGATAATTCCCCGATCGAGTATAACAAAGTCCCCATCGAGTATAACAAAGTCCCCTGATCGAGTATATAACAGTCCCCTGATCGAGTATAACAAAGCCCTCTAATCGAGTATAACAAAGTCCCTGATCGAGTATAACAAAAGTCCCCTGATTGAGTATAACAAACACCCTAATCGAGTATAACTAAGTCCCATGATTGAGTATAACAAATTCCCCTGATCGAGTATGACAAAGTCCCCTGATCGAGTATAACAAAGTTCCCTGATCGAGTATAACAAACTCCCCTGATTGAGTATAACAAAGTCCCCTGATCGAGTAAAACAACGCCCCTTCATCGAGTATAACAAAGTCCCCTAATCGAGTATAACAAAGTCCCCTGTTCGAGTGTAACAAAGTCCCAAGATCGAGTATAACAAAGTCCTCTGATCGATTAAAACAAAGTCCCCTGATCGAGTATAACAAAGTCCCCTGATCGAGTTTATCAAAGTCCCCTGACCGAGTATAACTAAGTCCCCTGATCGAGTATAATAAAGGACCCTAATGGAATATAACAAAGTCTCAAGATCGAGTATAACAAAGTCCCCTGATCGAGTATGACAAAGTCCCCTGATCGAGTATAACAAAGTCCCCTAATCGAGTATAACAAAGTCCCCTGATCGAGTATAACAAAGTCCCCTGATCGAGTAAAACAAAGCCCGCTCATCGAGTATAACAAAGTCCCCTGATCGAGTATAACAAAGTCCCCTGTTCGAGTGTAACAAAGTCCTCTGATCGAGTATAACAAAGCCACCTCGTCGAGTATAACAAAATCCCCTGATCGAGTATAACAAAGTCCCCTAATGGATTATAATAAAGTCCCCTGATTGAGTATAATAAAGTCCCCTGATCAAGTATAACAAAGTCCCCTGATCGAGTATAACAAAGTCCCTTAATCGAGAAAAACAAAGCCCCCTGATCGAGTATAACAAAGTTCCCTGATCGAGTATAACAAAGACCCCTGATCGAGTATAACAAAGTCCCCTAATCGATTATAATAAAGTCCCCTGATTGAGTATAATAAAGACCCCTGATCAAGTATAACAAAGTCCCCTAATCGAGTATAACAAAGTCCCTTGATCGAGAAAAACAAAGCCCCCTGATCGAGTATAACAAAGTCCCCTGATCGAGTATAACAAAGCCCACTCATCGTGTATAAGAAAGGCCCCTGACCGAATATAACAAAGTCCCTAGGTGAGTATATACAAAGTCTCCTGATCGAGTATAACAAAGCCCCCTGATCGAGCATAACAAAGTCCCCTGATCGAGTATAACGAAGTCCCTGATCGAGTTAAACAAAGCCCCCTCATCGAGTATAACAAAGTCCCCTGATCTAGTGTAACAAAGTCCTCTGATCGAGTCTAACAAAGTCCCCTAATCAAGTATAACTAAGTCCTTTCATTGAGTTTAACAAAGGACCCTAATGGAGAATAACAAAGTCCGAAGATCGAGTATAGCAAAGTCTTCTGATCGAGTATAACAAAGTCCCCTAATCGAGTATAACAAAGCCCTCTAATCGAGTATAACAAAGTCCCCTGATCGAGTATAACTAAGTCCCCTGATTGAGTATAACAAAGGACCCTAATGGAGTAAAACAAAGACCCAAGATCGAGTATATCAAGTCCCCTCATCGAGTATAACAAAGTTCCCTGATCGAGTATTACAAAGTTCCATGATCGAGTAAAACAAGCACCCCTGATCGAGTATAACAAAGTCCTTGATCGAATATAAAAAAGCCCCCTAATCGAGTATAACAAATTCCCCGATCGAGCATAACAAAGTCCCCTGATCGAGTATAACAAAGCCCCCTGATAGAGTATAACAAAGGCCCCTGGTCGAGTATAACAAAGTCCCCTGATCGAGTATAACAAAGTCCCCTGATCGAGTAAAACAAAGTCCTCTGATAGAGTATAACTAAGTCCCCTGATTGAGTAAAACAAAGGACCCTAATGGAGTATAACAAAGTCCCAAGATCGAGTATAACAAAGTCCTCTGATCGAGTAAAACAAAGTCCCCTGATCGAGTATAACGAAGTCCCCTGATCGAGTATAACAAAGTCCCCTGATCGAGTATAACTAAGTCCCCTGATCGAGTATAATAAAGGACCCTACTGGAGTATAACAAAGTCTCTAGAACGAGTAAAACAAAGTCCCCTGATCGACTGTAAAAAAATTCCCTGATCGAGTATAACAAAGTCCCCAGATCGAGTATAACAAAGTCCCCAGATCGAGTAAAACAAAGCCCCCTCATCGAGTATAACAAAGTCCCCTGATCGAGTATAACAAAGTCCCCTGATCTAGTGTAACAAAGTCCTCTGAACGAGTATAACAAAGTCCCCTAATCGAGTATAACAAAGCCCGCTCGACGAGTATAACAAAGTCCCTTGAACGAGAAAAACAAAGTCCCCTGATCGAGAAGAACAAAGTCCCCTGATCGAGTATAACAAAGTCCCCTGATCGAGTATAACTAAGTCCCCTAATCGAGCATAATAAAGTCCCCTGATCTAGTGTAACAAAGTCCTCTGATCGAGTATAACAATGTCCCCTAATCGAGTATAACAAAGCCCCCTCGACGAGTATAACAAAGCACCCTGATCGAGCATAACAAAGTCCCCTGATCGAGCATAACGAAGTCCCTCATCGAGTTAAACAAAGCCCCCTCATCGAGTATAACAAAGTCCCCTGATCTAGTGTAACAAAGTCCTCTGATCGAGTCTAACAAAGTCCCCTAATCGAGTATAACTAAGTCCTTTCATTGAGTTTAACAAAGGACCCTAATGGAGAATAACACAGTCCGAAGATCGAGTATAGCAAAGTCTTCTGATCGAGTATAACAAAGTCCCCTGATCGAGTATAACAAAGCCCTCTAATCGAGTATAACAAAGTCCCCTGATCGAGTATAACTAAGTCCCCTGATTGAGTATAACAAAGGACCCTAATGGAGTAAAACAAAGACCCAAGATCGAGTATATCAAAGTCCCCTCATCGAGTATAACAAAGTTCCCTGATCGAGTATAACAAAGTTCCATGATCGTGTAAAACAAGCACCCCTGATCGAGTATAACAAAGTCCTTGATCGAGTATAAAAAAGCCCCCTAATCGAGTATAACAAATTCCCCGATCGAGCATAACAAAGTCCCCTGATCGAGTATAACAATGCCCCCTGATCGAGTATAACAAAGGCCCCTGGTCGAGCATAACAAAGTCCCCTGATCGAGTATAACAAAGTCCTCTGACCGAGTAAAACAAAGTCCTCTGATAGAGTATAACTAAGTCCCCTGATTGAGTAAAACAAAGGACCCTAATGGAGTATAACAAAGTCCCAAGATCGAGTATAACAAAGTCCTCTGATCGAGTAAAACAAAGTCCCCTGATCGAGTATAACGAAGTCCCCTGATCGAGTATAATAAAGTCGCCTGATCGAGTATAACAAAGTCCCCTGATCGAGTATAACTAAGTCCCTTGATCGAGTATTATAAAGGACCCTAATGGAGTATAACAAAGTCTCAAGAACGAGTATAACAAAGTCCCCTGATCGACTGTAACAAAGTTCCCTGATCAAGTATAACAAAGTCCCCCAGATCGAGTATAACAAAGTCCCCTGATCGAGTATAACAAAGCCCCCTCATCGAGTATAACAAAGTCCCCTGATCGAGTATAACAAAGTCCCCTGATCTAGTGTAACAAAGTCCTCTGAACGAGTATAACAAAGTCCCCTAATCGAGTATAACAAATCCCGCTCGACGAGTATAACAAAGTCCCTTGATCGAGAAAAACAAAGTCCCCTGATCGAGTAGAACAAAGTCCCCTGATCGAGTATAACAAAGTCCCCTGATCGAGTATAACTAAGTCCCCTGATCGAGCATAATAAAGTCCCCTGATCTAGTGTAACAAAGTCCTCTGATCGAGTATAACAATGTCCCCTAATCGAGTATAACAAAGCCCCCTCGACGAGTATAACAAAGTCCCGAGATCGAGTAAAACAAAGCCCCCTCATCGAGTATAACAAAGTCCCCTGATCGAGTATAACTAAGTCCCCTGATCGAGCATAATATAGTCCCCTGATCTAGTGTAATAAAGTCCTCTGATCGAGTATAACAATGTCCCCTAATCGAGTATAAAAAAGTCCCCTGATCGAGTATAACAAAGTCCCCTAATCGAGTATAACAAAGCCCAATCATCGAGTATAGCAAAGTCCCCTGATCGAGTATAACAAAGTCCCCTGATCTAGTGTAACAAGGTCCTCTGATCGAGTATAGCAAAGTCCCTTAATCGAGTATAACAAAGCCCCCTCGACGAGTATAACAAAGTCCCTGATCGAGTATAACAAAGTCCCCCGATCGAGTATAAGAAAGTCCCCTGATCGAGAATAACAAAGACCCCTGTTAGAGTATAACAAAGTGCCCTGATCGAGTATAACAAATGTCCTCTGATTGATTAAAACAAAGTCCCCTGATCGAGTATAACAAAGTCCCCTGATCGAGTATAACAAAGTCCCCTAATCGAGTATAACTAAGTCCCCTTATCGAGTATAATAAAGGACCGTAATGGAGTATAACAGTCTCGAATCAGGTATAACCAAAAGTCCCTGATCAGGTAGCGATAATTATCTGATCGGTATAACAAAAGTCCCTGATAAGGTATAGCAAAAGTCCAATGATCGAGTATAACAAAAGTCCCTGATCGAGTATAACAAACCCTCTAATCGGTATAACAAGTCCCCTCGCCGGTATAACAAAGGAGTCCCTAATCGAGTAAAACAAAGCCCAATCATCGAGTATAGCAAAGTCCCCTGATCGAGTATAACAAAGTCCCCTGATCTAATGTAACAAGGTCCTCTGATCGAGTATAGCAAAGTCCCTTAATCGAGTATAACAAAGCCCCCTCGACGAGTATAACAAAGTCCCTCATCGAGTATAACAAAGTCCCCCGATCGAGTATAACAAAGTCCCCTGATCGAGAATAACAAAGTCCCCTGTTAGAGTATAACAAAGTCCCTTGATCGAGTATAACAAAGTCCTCTGATCGATTAAAACAAAGTCCCCTTATCGAGTATAACAAAGTCCCCTGATCGATTATAACAAAGTCCCCTAATCGAGTATAACTAAGTCCCCTGATCGAGTATAATAAAGGACCGTAATGGAGTATAACAAAGTCTCAAGATCGAGTATAACAAAGTCCCCTGATCGAGTATGATAATTCCCCTGATCGAGTATAACAAAGTCCCCTGATCGAGTATAACAAAGTCCCCTGATCGAGTATAACAAAGTCCCCTGATCGAGTATAACAAAGTCCCCTGATCGAGTATAACAAAGCCCTCTAATCGAGTGTAACAAAGTCCCCTGATCGAGTATAACAAAGTCCCCTGATTGAGTATAACAAAAGCCCTGGTCGTGTATAACAAAGTCCCTGATCGAGAGTAAACAAAGTCCCCTGATCGAGTATAACAAAGTCCCTGATCGAATTAAAAAAACACCCTAATGGGTATAACAAAAGTCCCTGATCGAGTATATAAAGCCCCCTCATCGGTATAAAAAAAGTCCCCTAATCGAGTATAACTAAGTCCCATGATTGAGTATAACAAATTCCCCTGATCGAGTATGACAAAGTCCCCTGATCGAGTATAACAAAGTTCCCTGATCGAGTATAACAAACTCCCCTGATTGAGTATAACAAAGTCCCCTGATCGAGTAAAACAACGCCCCTTCATCGAGTATAACAAAGTCCCCTAATCGAGTATAACAAAGTCCCCTGTTCGAGTGTAACAAAGTCCCAAGATCGAGTATAACAAAGTCCTCTGATCGATTAAAACAAAGTCCCCTGATCGAGTATAACAAAGTCCCCTGATCGAGAATAACAAAGTCCCCTGACCGAGTATAACAAAGTCCCCTGATCGAGTAAAATAAAGGACCCTAAAGGAGTATAACAAAGTCTCAAGATCGAGTATAACAAATTCCCCTGATCGAGTATGACAAAGTCCCCTGATCGAGTATAACAAAGTTCCCTGATCGAGTATAACAAACTCCCCTGATCGAGTATAACAAAGTCCCCTGATCGAGTAAAATAAAGCCCCTTCATCGAGTATAACAAAGTCCCCTAATCGAGTATAACAAAGTCCCCTGTTCGAGTGTAACAAAGTCCTCTGATCGAGTATAACAAAGCCACCTCGTCGAGTATAACAAAATCCCCTGATCGAGTATAACAAAGTCCCCTAATCGATTATAATAAAGTCCCCTGATTGAGTATAATAAAGACCCCTGATCAAGTATAACAAAGTCCCCTGATCGAGTATAACAAAGTCCCTTAATCGAGAAAAACAAAGCCCCCTGATCGAGTATAACAAAGTTCCCTGATCGAGTATAACAAAGACCCCTGATCGAGTATAACAAAGTCCCCTAATCGATTATAATAAAGTCCCCTGATTGAGTATAATA
>NW_024749289.1:0-18167 GCF_018991925.1 Homarus americanus
CAATATCTTTGTGTCGTCCACAAAATTGACAATGTGGCTCGATATGTTTTCACCTATGTCGTTTATGTAGATGACAAACAGGGTGGGTCCAAAGATAGAGCCTTGTGGTACTCCACTGAATGTACTCCATTTATCACTCTTTGTTGCCAGTCTTCGAGTCAATTGTTAATCCACAACAAAATTTTGCCTGTGATGCCATGTGCCAGGATCTTAGAGGCCAGTCGTGCATGTGGGTCTTTGTCAAACGTTTCGGAGAAAGTAATGCACAACACATCTACTGGTGAGCCTTAATACGTAGTTCGTAACTGTTAACGTTTCATGAATGATTGTTTGTCAGGATAGAATTTTCTTCTATGAAACCGTGTTGGCGCTTGTGTTGATAAGACTGTGTTCGGTCTGGTGTTGGATGATGGCGTCCCTCAGAATTTTCTCAAAGAGATTGCATTTATGTGACGGGCCTGCAGTTTTCTGCTGCACCTTTCCTACTCCTTCATGTGTATTAGGTGACGTTGACTGATTTCCAGTCCCTATAGGCGCTTTACCCTGATCCAAGGATTTGCTGAATAAAAGTCTTAGTGGGGTGCAGATCACGTGAGGACCTTGCACGGTGTATGTCACTTCAATATTTTTATTTTATTTACGTGCTGTCGTGTTTGTACAGCATATGTATGTGAAAGTGCTTATATATTGAAGGTATTGTTGTTAATATTAATTAAATGCATAAAATGTAATAGTATTTGTTTTAATTATTACTAGTTTAATTATTATTATTATTATTATTATTATTATTATTATTATTATTATTATTATTAATATTATTATTATTATTATTAATTATTATTATTAATTATTATTATTACTAATTATTATTATTGTTATTATTATTATTACTAATTATTATTATTATTATTATTATTATTATTATTATTATTATTATTAATTATTATTATTATTTTTAATTATTATTATTATTAATTATTATTATTATTATTATTATTATTATTATTATTATTATTATTATTATTATTATTATTATTATTATTATTATTTATTATCTAATATACTATAGAAATAGCCGTGTGTGTGTCTGTTCTGGGCAGCCAAAATGGCACAATCGGTTTATCATCAAACTTGATGGAAAAATCGCAAAAAATTCGTAGAGTGGAACAAACCTGGTCCCATGTCGATGGTTTCTTTAGGAAGGCATTAATTAATCATTTTGTCGCTGTACGCTGTCAGCCGGACGGCGGTTGCTCGCTAGCCAAGCACGAGCGTTCAATCTTTCACCTGGCATGAAGGGCCCACGTTCACTTGTTATAAACTATGAAACATAATATTTCTGGTAATATCGTCTTGATTTTCCTGGGACGAGTTCGATGGTGTTCTGCCTCTAGTTTATTCCTTCTTGCTATTTGGTTCCCGGTCAGTGCAAAATTCTTTATGTTCTGCAAACCATATTTGACACATGAAAGGGCGCCAAACTTATTTTAAGATTACTACTACTACTACCAATAATAATAATAATCTGTTGTAAGTGATAAGGTTAATGACTCTATAAAATAATATAAATCAGCGTAAATTTCTCGTGTTTCTCTTTCTAGGTCCCCTTACGTCGTGTTTTGTCTGTGTGGGGTAATTCTGATTTGGGTGACTCAGCTTCCTTCCCACCTTATTCTCCCTCACCCCACTGTACACATCACATCACTTTACAGGTAAAATGATTACTATATACGGTACCTGGAACATCCAGTCTGCTCCAGGAAGCTTCCAATTATCAAACACCACAGGGATCTTGCTTTGGTAGAGGTGTCGCATTATGATCATCTTGGCGTCAACATTCTGAAGATCTGCCAACCTCCTCACCAGCTTGTTCTCCTTCAGGATGGGTTTGGCTTTTCTGTAACCATGTAACAAGTAATTTAATTAAGTGTCTGTCCTGTGATGAAAGAGCTAGCTGTTTTGGTTGTGTTTAGGTGGATGGGCACTGTGTTTTGGTTGGGTTCACGTGGATGGGTACTGTGTTTTGGTTGTGTTTAGGTGGATGGGCACTGTGTTTAGGTTGTGTTTAGGATGGATGGGTACTGTGTTTTGGTTGGGTTCACGTGGATGGGTACTGTGTTTAGGTTGTGTTTAGGATGGATGGGCATTGTGTTTAGGTTGTGTTTTAGGATGGATGGGTACTGTGTTTTGGTTGGGTCTACGTGGATGGGTACTTGTGTTTTTGATGTGTTTAGGTGGATGGGTGTTGTGTTGCTTGGGTATGTATAGATTAGTGTATGAATGTTGATTAATAACGCATAATAATGAACTTTATGAGGCTGTGAAAAGACATGTGAACAGAAATAAAAAATAAATTAATAATAATAATAATAATAATAATAATAATAATAATAATAATAATAATAATTGAGGATGATGATGGTTAGGTTAATTATTATACTAAATCAACTTTTAATTTTATTAATTTTTTTTTTTACATAAAATTTAATAACATTCATCAACGACGATAATAACGGATGCCCCGTTTCAGGATTCTTCTGGTGCAATCAACACAGCGGGGGGGGTGACTCATAATAACCGCCCTCATGTTGCTGCCTTCTGGGCCTCACGTAGGGCGATGATCTGTAGCCGTCGTCAAACTCCCTCCTCCTGGGTCTTTTCCAGGGTGAGGAGTTGTAGCCGTCGTCAAACTCCCTCCTCCTGGGTCTTTTCCAGGGTGAGGAGTTGTAGCCGTCGTCAAACTCCCTCCCCCTGGGCCTCCTGTACGAGGAGTTGTAGCCTTCATCGTATCGTCTTTTACGGAAGATTTTCCTGAATCTTTCAGGCTCCCGCATTTGTTTTGGAATCTTTTCGGAGTTGTAGTTGGGTCCACCTGGATACCGGAGGTATTCAACTTTCAGACACCGACGAGAATTTTTGTACAGTCTGCGTTTACCCACTGGTTCTCCATTGAGCCTGAGAGCTTCTTCTCTGTAAAATTCGCTACAGTACCTAGCGATGGCTGTACCACGGTGTAGACCGGTCTGGTGGTCACAGGGCATAAAGAAGTTTACCAGACCCCCGCAATGGCTGAAGAGAGATCGCATCTTCCGGTAGGTTACCTCGGTGGGAATATGTTTTATAAAGAGACCATATTGGTCAAATCTGTGAAAGTCGTCCTTAGGTATATCACAGACAGGATTAGTGTCTGGGTCTACCTCTGGCTGTGGAGTCATACCGTACTCGATCTGCATATCCTTAATATCGTGATTAGAACTCATTTTCATAATAATAACTGATTCTATTCAATATTGGATCCTTCAGTAGGACGTGTTTTGTTCCGCAGAAAATGTAGTAAGAGGCTTCTGAACTTGTTCTAGTGTTTTAGTGAACTTGTATTAGTATTATAATGAACATATAATAGTGTTATAGTGAACATGTGGTAGTGTTATAGTGAACATGTGGTAGTGTTGGAGTGAACATGTGGTAGTGTTATAGTGAAAATGTGGTAGTGTTATAGTGAACATGTGGTAGTGTTGTAGTGAACGTGTGGTAGTGTTGTAGTGAACATGTGGTAGTGTTGTAGTGAACATGTGGTAGTGTTGTAGTGAACATGTGGTAGTGTTATAGTGAACATGTGGTAGTGTTGTAGTGAACATGTGGTAGTGTTGTAGTGAACATGTGGTAGTGTTGTAGTGAACGTGTGGTAGTGTTGTAGTGAACATGTGGTAGTGTTATAGTGAACATGTGGTAGTGTTGTAGTGAACATGTGGTAGTGTTATAGTGAAAATGTGGTAGTGTTGTAGTGAACATATGGTAGTGTTGTAGTGAACATGTGGTAGTGTTGTAGTGAACATGTGGTAGTATTATAGTGAACGTGTGGTAGTGTTGTAGTGAACATGTGGTAGTGTTGTAGTGAACATGTGGTAGTGTTGTAGTGAACATGTGGTAGTGTTGTAGTGAACATGTGGTAGTATTATAGTGAACGTGTGGTAGTGTTGTAGTGAACATGTGGTAGTGTTGTAATGAACATGTGGTAGTGTTGTAGTGAACATGTGGTAGTGTTGTAGTGAACATGTGGTAGTGTTGTAGTGAACATGTGGTAGTATTATAGTGAACGTGTGGTAGTGTTGTAGTGAACATGTGGTAGTGTTATAGTGAACATGTGGTAGTGTTGTATTGAACATATGGTTGTGTTGTAGTGAACATGTGGTAGTGTTGTAGTGAACATGTGGTTGTGGTAGTGTTGTAGTGAACATGTGGTAGTGTTATATAACACGTCAAAATACAGACATTCACCCAGTTCAGCACCAGAAAGCGATACCTACACTAAACAACACAACTTGATCTTGGCATACGGATAAACAAGTAATGGCAGCTTCCCTGATAGCTCCCCACGTCGCCGAGTGTTGTTACAAACATCAGAAAACCATAAGTCAGAAATTTGTAATTCCTCTAACCATTTCTTTCTATTCATGAAGTAAGAATTAATGTTTTTCTATAAAAAATCTTCCTATACTGGCTCCTTCCCATGAGTCTGAAGTCTAAAGTATTTCCCAGAAAATGTTAGAACAGAGGAATGGTTTACCAGCTACATTATATACTGGTATACTGTTTTTGATTTAACAGACATAAAATGAACAAACATAACCTACCCAATTTAACCTAATATATCTAATCTAACCTAACCTACTCTATTTAACCTATTTTAACCTCTTCTAACCTACTTTATTTAACCTAATCTATCTAACCTAACCTACATTAGGTATGGCTATGGCGTTTAGCACAAGGGTGTATAACTGTCTGGAATAGACAAAATTTAAAATCAACAGTTTAAAAATTCCTTTTCCTATTTTTTTTGAGATTTTCATGAGGTAAGAAAGCCTTTTTGTATAAAAAAATCTTTATGTTGATGGTTAAAGTGCACAACCTTCATCAGTATTATGGTAATGGATCTTGATATGTACAGTAGCTAAAACAACTATCTGTGCAGGTGGGGGTGGATATGCTCCGGAATGGTACGTGTGACTAGTGACAGCCCCCATATACCAATATTTATCGTCCATGGTCTCATATTGTTTCCCACAAAGTATGTACAGATAGTTGTTTTAGCTACTGTACATGTACAGGTATTTTACTGTGTAAATTATGCATGATCCCCTAGCCTACAGTTTTAGGATAATCAAATGTGGGAATACTATTAACACAGGAAGAGCCACAGTGTGTATTGCTTATATGAAACGCTTTTGTTTAAACAAATAAATATTTAATTAGGTTAGGTTGGTAGGTTATATTAAGAACCATAATGAACTTCACATAGAATTTCAAGAACAAGACATACGACGGCCATTGAGGTCAACATTACAGTGGATAATACTCGCATATAGCCGTTCCCTAACAAATATTGTGCTGTAAATATGAACTCACTTCTCTTAAGGCTACCTAATTTAAATAGTCTTCCAGAGAAAGCACAAGTGGTTGCCAATAAATTAACGCTGTGTGAACGACTAATAAATATTTTACATCACAACAGCCAACACTAGACTAAACACAAATCGTGTGAAGGGATTTACGCAAAAAGAGAGAAGCCATCTCTAGCAAGCTTGGTATTATTAGACATTTATCTTTTACCATAGTCTGTCCTTCACAGACACAAGTATACGTTACGACTTACCAAATTTTTGTCCGAGATCGGTGAAGACCCCAGTGCAATTAATCGGTGGTCAGGGAGGTGTAAAGTCAACGCTTAACCCCCGAACACTTTAGTATAGGTTAAATTTTTGTTTTTTCATTAGTATATGATTTTTTGTCCACTTCCTATTGTGTTATCATTACCTCAGATACACACACTTATCACCACCAGAATCATCATAAAATTATCCTGGAAATCACCTGAGCATTAGATTCATTCACATTCATTACATATCCAAACTGACACAAACAAACAAACACACACACACGCACACACACACACACACACACACACACACACACACACACACACACACACACACACACACACACACACACACACACATCCTTGACATACTACATCCTTGACCACCGAAGGGTCAAGACGTACCTGGCGCTCCTCTCGGAGCAGCCAGGTCAACTGTTAAGTTGGCCCATACCAACTCCCTCCCCTGAACCCTCCTCCCCACCGTAATATCAACAAGTTCTCGCCAGAAGTTACAATTTCATTTAGGAAAGGAATGGAACCAGTGTTAAACAGAGGTGAACAGTGGTGAACAGTGCTTAAGTCAGTGAGAACAACTCAACAGTAACAGTCATACCCAAGTTAACCTTCACACAGTGAGGTCCCAGGTACCCAGTGATAACGGCCCGTGAGACCCAACAACCAGCGATGTGTTAATCCGTCTACGATAGGAAGGCCTGGGACCACACCTCACTCATATAACACCATCTGTGAGGGAATTACTACACCACGTCAGGTCCCTCATAACACCATATGTGAAGGAGTTACTACACCACGTGAGGCCTCTCATAACACCATCTGTGAGGGAATTACTACACCACATGAGGTCCCTCCTAACACCATCTGGGAGGGAGTTACTACACTACGTGTTTGCAGTTCAACACCTACAATAATCTGTATGTTCACTGTATGTTCCTTTACCTTTCTCTAATGAAGGCTTTTGTTAAACCACCAATGTATGTAATAAGTCATTTATGTCCAACGTATATTTTCAGCCTTCGGGGTGCAGAACTTTTTCAATAAACCGTCAATTATTATTATTATTATTATTATTATTACACAAATGGTCAGGTCTATAGCTCAGGCAGGTCCTAACCCAGCTAACCTCTCACTAAAAACAGGAAAAACTATATCTGTCATCTACACAAAAGGTAACCAGGTAAGACTCTTGATATAGAAATAATGAAATAGTTTTTGTAGTTTGACCCCTCCCCAAAAAGTAGTTTTTTTTCTAAGTCCCCTTAAAAAAAATAAGGCAACGTTGATTATCTGAAAAAATTGGCTTGATTTCTGAAGTGCTTGAACTATCAACACGTCCAGTACTGCCCAGTAAGACCCTGCTATAACTTACGCTCTCACTCTAATACTGAAATTAATCCATCGCTTCTCTGGCGAGTTACCAAGTGGATAAGATATCTCTCCCGGACGGACGGACAGAAGGACTGTAGGACTTATAGCGTCATTTCTATACATCCCCAAACTTTCGGTCCGGGTGCTGCGAGAAAGAAATTCTGCACTGGTCAACAAGGAATCGCGCTGCCAATACAGTAAAACGATTGACTTTCTATTTTCATAAAACTTAGACAAATTTGATGTTTGATGCAAGCTTAGGAAAACGTGGTATCCTTAAAGATTACCACCGACTGAGAGACACCGTGTTACCTGTGCTAGGCGTCACCAGCTGAGAAACGCCGTGTTACCTGTGCTAGGCGTCACCAGCTGAGAAACGCCGTGTTACCTGTGCTAGGCGTCATCAGCTGAGAGACGCCGCGTTACCTGTGCTAGGCGTCACCAGCTGAGAAACGCCGTGTTACCTGTGCTAGGCGTCATTAGCTGAGAGACACCGCGTTACCTGTGCTAGGCGTCACCATCTGAGAGACGCCGTGTTACCAGTGCTAGGCGTCACCATCTGAGAGACGCGGCGCTAGACCAGACAGTCGCTGTAAGTCACTGCCCTCACCTGTGCCCTTGAACTCTCTCCTCTGGTTGGTCATGCTGCTGTTGCTGTCTCCTGTTGCTGCTGTTGTTTGTCCTGTTGCTGCTGTTTGTGCTATTGCTGTCTCCTGTTGCTGCGGTTGTTAGGTCTTTCTGGTGGTAGTCTTTCCATGCCTGTATACAGTAATCCACACTGGAACGTACTGGAGATTTGTGCAGTTAAAGGAGCATGTTCCCGTCGTTGTATTCAGAGGTAAGCTTTATAAATCCCAAACTTCGATTTACTTTTGTCACTGCTGCCCCCAGTTGTTGCGCCGTCTTCAGTGAATGATCTATCGCAACGCCAAGAACTTTCTCCTTATCGACAGTATCCAGGAAAGTGTTATTAAACAGAATAGTTGTGATTGGATTGTTGTCTTCTATTATGTAATGTTAAAGATCTTTTGCCAGTCTCAAGACCATTTGAACAGCTCATGCAGGTCTTTCTACATTGTTGCGACGTCGTCTTGATTTGCTACCTTCCCCAATATCTTTGTGTCGTCCACAAAATTGACAATGTGACTCGATATGTTTTCACCTATGTCGTTTATGTAGATGACAAACAGGGTGGGTCCAAAGATAGAGCCTTGTGGTACTCCACTGAATGTACTCCATTTATTACCACTCTTTGTTGCCAGTCTTCGAGTCAATTGTTAATCCACAGCAAAATCTTGCCTGTGATGCCATGTGCCAGGATCTTAGAGGCCAGTCGTGCATGTGGGTCTTTGTCAAACGTTTTGGAGAAATTAATGTACAACACATCTACTGGTGAGCCTTGGTCACGTAGTCTGTAACTGTTAACGTTTCAAGGAACGTGATTAAGTTTGTCAGACAGAATTTTCTTTCTATGAAACCGTGTTGCGCTGTGTTGATAAGACTGTGTTCGGTCTGGTGTTGGATGATGGCGTCCCTCAGAATTTTCTCAAAGAGATTGCATTTATGTGACGGGCCTGCAGTTTTCCGCTGCACCTTTCCTACTCCTTCATGTGTATTAGGTGACGTTGACTGATTTCCAGTCCCTATAGGCGCTTTACCCTGATCCAAGGATTTGCTGAATAAAAGTCTTAGTGGGGTGCAGATCACGTGAGGACCCTGCACGGTGTATGTCACTTCAATATTTTTATTTTATTTACGTGCTGTCGTGTTTGTACAGCATATGTATGTGAAAGTGTTTATATATTGAAGGTATTGTTGTTAATATTAATTAAATGCATAAAATGTAATAGTATTTGTTTTAATTATTACTAGTTTAATTATTATTATTTTTATTATTATTATTATTATTATTATTATTATTATTATTATTATTATTATTATTATTATTATTATTATTATTATTATTATTATTATTATTACTAATTATTATTATTGTTATTATTATTATTACTAATTATTATTATTATTATTATTATTATTATTATTATTAATTATTATTATTATTTTTAATTATTATTATTATTAATTATTATTATTATTATTATTATTATTATTATTATTATTATTATTATTATTATTATTATTATTATTATTATTATTATTATTATTTATTATCTAATATACTATAGAAATAGCCGTGTGTGTGTCTGTTCTGGGCAGCCAAAATGGCACAATCGGTTTTTCATCAAACTTGATGGAAAAATCGCAAAAAATTCGTAGAGTGGAACAAACCTGGTCCCATGTCGATGGTTTCTTTAGGAAGGCATTAATTAATCATTTTGTCGCTGTACGCTGTCAGCCGGACGGCGGTTGCTCGCTAGCCAAGCACGAGCGTTCAATCTTTCACCTGGCATGAAGGGCCCACGTTCACTTGTTATAAACTATGAAACATAATATTTCTGGTAATATCGTCTTGATTTTCCTGGGACGAGTTCGATGGTGTTCTGCCTCTAGTTTATTCCTTCTTGCTATTTGGTTCCCGGTCAGTGCAAAATTCTTTATGTTCTGCAAACCATATTTGACACATGAAAGGGCGCCAAACTTATTTTAAGATTACTACTACTACTACCAATAATAATAATAATCTGTTGTAAGTGATAAGGTTAATGACTCTATAAAATAATATAAATCAGCGTAAATTTCTCGTGTTTCTCTTTCTAGGTCCCCTTACGTCGTGTTTTGCCTGTGTGGGGTAATTCTGATTTGGGTGACTCAGCTTCCTTCCCACCTTATTCTCCCTCACCCCACTGTACACATCACATCACTTTACAGGTAAAATGATTACTATATACGGTACCTGGAACATCCAGTCTGCTCCAGGAAGCTTCCAATTATCAAACACCACAGGGATCTTGCTTTGGTAGAGGTGTCGCATTATGATCATCTTGGCGTCAACATCCTGAAGATCTGCCAACCTCCTCACCAGCTTGTTCTCCTTCAGGATGGGTTTGGCTTTTCTGTAACCATGTAACAAGTAATTTAATTAAGTGTCTGTCCTGTGATGAAAGAGCTAGCTGTTTTGGTTGTGTTTAGGTGGATGGGCACTGTGTTTTGGTTGGGTTCACGTGGATGGGTACTGTGTTTTGGTTGTGTTTAGGTGGATGGGCACTGTGTTTAGGTTGTGTTTAGGATGGATGGGTACTGTGTTTTGGTTGGGTTCACGTGGATGGGTACTGTGTTTAGGTTGTGTTTAGGATGGATGGGCACTGTGTTTAGGTTGTGTTTTAGGATGGATGGGTACTGTGTTTTGGTTGGGTTCACGTGGATGGGTACTGTGTTTTGGATGTGTTTAGGTGGATGGGTGTTGTGTTGCTTGGGTATGTATAGATTAGTGTATGAATGTTGATTAATAACGCATAATAATGAACTTTATGAGGCTGTGAAAAGACATGTGAACAGAAATAAAAAATAAATAAATAATAATAATAATAATAATAATAATAATAATAATAATAATAATAATAATAATTGAGGATGATGATGGTTAGGTTAATTATTATACTAAATCAACTTTTAATTTTATTAATTTTTTTTTTTACATAAAATTTAATAACATTCATCAACGACGATAATAACGGTTGCCCCGTTTCAGGATTCTTCTGGTGCAATCAACACAGCGGGGGGGTGATTCATAATAACCGCCCTCATGTTGCTGCCTTCTGGGCCTCACGTAGGGCGATGATCTGTAGCCGTCGTCAAACTCCCTCCTCCTGGGTCTTTTCCAGGGTGAGGAGTTGTAGCCGTCGTCAAACTCCCTCCTCCTGGGTCTTTTCCAGGGTGAGGAGTTGTAGCCGTCGTCAAACTCCCTCCCCCTGGGCCTCCTGTACGAGGAGTTGTAGCCTTCATCGTATCGTCTTTTACGGAAGGTTTTCCTGAATCTTTCAGGCTCCCGCATTTGTTTTGGAATCTTTTCGGAGTTGTAGTTGGGTCCACCTGGATACCGGAGGTATTCAACTTTCAGACACCGACGAGAATTTTTGTACAGTCCGCGTTTACCCACTGGTTCTCCATTGAGCCTGAGAGCTTCTTCTCTGTAAAATTCGCTACAGTACCTAGCGATGGCTGTACCACGGTGTAGACCGGTCTGGTGGTCACAGGGCATAAAGAAGTTTACCAGACCCCCGCAATGGCTGAAGAGAGATCGCATCTTCCGGTAGGTTACCTCGGTGGGAATATGTTTTATAAAGAGACCATATTGGTCAAATCTGTGAAAGTCGTCCTTAGGTATATCACAGACCGGATTAGTGTCTGGGTCTACCTCTGGCTGTGGAGTCATACCGTACTCGATCTGCATATCCTTAATATCGTGATTAGAACTCATTTTCATAATAATAACTGATTCTATTCAATATTGGATCCTTCAGTAGGACGTGTTTTGTTCCGCAGAAAATGTAGTAAGAGGCTTCTGAACTTGTTCTAGTGTTTTAGTGAACTTGTATTAGTATTATAATGAACCTATAATAGTGTTATAGTGAACATGTGGTAGTGTTATAGTGAACATGTGGTAGTGTTGGAGTGAACATGTGGTAGTGTTATAGTGAACATGTGGTAGTGTTATAGTGAACATGTGGTAGTGTTGTAGTGAACGTGTGGTAGTGTTGTAGTGAACATGTGGTAGTGTTGTAGTGAACATGTGGTAGTGTTGTAGTGAACATGTGGTAGTGTTATAGTGAACATGTGGTAGTGTTGTAGTGAACATGTGGTAGTGTTGTAGTGAACATGTGGTAGTGTTGTAGTGAACGTGTGGTAGTGTTGTAGTGAACATGTGGTAGTGTTATAGTGAACATGTGGTAGTGTTGTAGTGAACATGTGGTAGTGTTATAGTGAACATGTGGTAGTGTTGTAGTGAACATATGGTAGTGTTGTAGTGAACATGTGGTAGTGTTGTAGTGAACATGTGGTTGTGGTAGTGTTGTAGTGAACATGTGGTAGTGTTATATAACACGTCAAAATACAGACATTCACCCAGTTCAGCACCAGAAAGCGATACCTACACTAAACAACACAACTTGATCTTGGCATACGGATAAACAAGTAATGGCAGCTTCCCTGATAGCTCCCCACGTCGCCGAGTGTTGTTGCAAACATCAGAAAACCATAAGTCAGAAATTTGTAATTCCTCTAACCATTTCTTTCTATTCATGAAGTAAGAATTAATGTTTTTCTATAAAAAATCTTCCTATACTGGCTCCTTCCCATGAGTCTGAAGTCTAAAGTATTTCCCAGATATTCTTCATTCTCAAGGTAAGACATAAGTTTTCTTCTATGGGTATATATTTCCTGTTAATTAAGTACGGCGGCACCATTTAATTACAACCACAGAAATGTTAGAACAGAGGAATGGTTTACCAGCTACATTATATACTGGTATACTGTTTTTGATTTAACAGACATAAAATGAACAAACATAACCTACCCAATTTAACCTAATATATCTAATCTAACCTAACCTACTCTATTTAACCTATTTTAACCTCTTCTAACCTACTTTATTTAACCTAATCTATCTAACCTAACCTACATTAGGTATGGCTATGGCGTTTAGCACAAGGGTGTATAACTGTCTGGAATAGACAAAATTTAAAATCAACAGTTTAAAAATTCCTTTTCCTATTTTTTTTGAGATTTTCATGAGGTAAGAAAGCCTTTTTGTATAAAAAAATCTTTATGTTGATGGTTAAAGTGCACAACCTTCATCAGTATTATGGTAATGGATCTTGATATGTACAGTAGCTAAAACAACTATCTGTGCAGGTGGGGGTGGATATGCTCCGGAATGGTACGTGTGACTAGTGACAGCCCCCATATACCAATATTTATCGTCCATGGTCTCATATTGTTTCCCACAAAGTATGTACAGATAGTTGTTTTAGCTACTGTACATGTACAGGTATTTTACTGTGTAAATTATGCATGATCCCCTAGCCTACAGTTTTAGGATAATCAAATGTGGGAATACTATTAACACAGGAAGAGCCACAGTGTGTATTGCTTATATGAAACGCTTTTGTTTAAACAAATAAATATTTAATTAGGTTAGGTTGGTAGGTTATATTAAGAACCATAATGAACTTCACATAGAATTTCAAGAACAAGACATACGACGGCCATTGAGGTCAACATTACAGTGGATAATACTCGCATATAGCCGTTCCCTAACAAATATTGTGCTGTAAATATGAACTCACTTCTCTTAAGGCTACCTAATTTAAATAGTCTTCCAGAGAAAGCACAAGTGGTTGCCAATAAATTAACGCTGTGTGAACGACTAATAAATATTTTACATCACAACAGCCAACACTAGACTAAACACAAATCGTGTGAAGGGATTTACGCAAAAAGAGAGAAGCCATCTCTAGCAAGCTTGGTATTATTAGACATTTATCTTTTACCATAGTCTGTCCTTCACAGACACAAGTATACGTTACGACTTACCAAATTTTGGTCCGAGATCGGTGAAGACCCCAGTGCAATTAATCGGTGGTCAGGGAGGTGTAAAGTCAACGCTTAACCCCCGAACACTTTAGTATGGGTTAAATTGTTGTTTTTTCATTAGTATATGATTTTTTGTCCACTTCCTACTGTGTTATCATTACCTCAGATACACACACTTATCACCACCAGAATCATCATAAAATTATCCTGGAAATCACCTGAGCATTAGATTCATTCACATTCATTACATATCCAAACTGACACACACAAACAAACACACACACACGCACACACACACACACACACACACCCACACACACACACACACACACACACACATCCTTGACATACTACATCCTTGACCACCGAAGGGTCAAGACGTACCTGGCGCTCCTCTCGGAGCAGCCAGGTCAACTGTTAAGTTGGCCCATACCAACTCCCTCCCCTGAACCCTCCTCCCCACCGTAATATCAACAAGTTCTCGCCAGAAGTTACAATTTCATTTAGGAAAGGAATGGAACCAGTGTTAAACAGAGGTGAACAGTGGTGAACAGTGCTTAAGTCAGTGAGAACAACTCAACAGTAACAGTCATACCCAAGTTAACCTTCACACAGTGAGGTCCCAGGTACCCAGTGATAACGGCCCGTGAGACCCAACAACCAGCGATGTGTTAATCCGTCTACGATAGGAAGGCCTGGGACCACACCTCACTCATATAACACCATCTGTGAGGGAATTACTACACCACGTCAGGTCCCTCATAACACCATATGTGAAGGAGTTACTACACCACGTGAGGCCCCTCATAACACCATCTGTGAGGGAATTACTACACCACATGAGGTCCCTCCTAACACCATCTGGGAGGGAGTTACTACACTACGTGTTTGCAGTTCAACACCTACAATAATCTGTATGTTCACTGTATGTTCCTTTACCTTTCTCTAATGAAGGCTTTTGTTAAACCACCAATGTATGTAATAAGTCATTTATGTCCAACGTATATTTTCAGCCTTCGGGGTGCAGAACTTTTTCAATAAACCGTCAATTATTATTATTATTATTATTATTATTACACAAATGGTCAGGTCTATAGCTCAGGCAGGTCCTAACCCAGCTAACCTCTCACTAAAAACAGGAAAAACTATATCTGTCATCTACACAAAAGGTAACCAGGTAAGACTCTTGATATAGAAATAATGAAATAGTTTTTGTAGTTTGACCCCTCCCCAAAAAGTAGTTTTTTTTCTAAGTCCCCCTTAAAAAAAATAAGGCAACGTTGATTATCTGAAAAAATTGGCTTGATTTCTGAAGTGCTTGAACTATCAACACGTCCAGTACTGCCCAGTAAGACCCTGCTATAACTTACGCTCTCACTCTATTACTGAAATTAATCCATCGCTTCTCTGGCGAGTTACCAAGTGGATAAGATATCTCTCCCGGACGGACGGACAGAAGGACTGAAGGACTTATAGCGTCATTTCTATACATCCCCAAACTTTCGGTCCGGGTGCTGCGAGAAAGAAATTCTGCACTGGTCAACAAGGAATCGCGCTGCCAATACAGTAAAACGATTGACTTTCTATTTTCATAAAACTTAGACAAATTTGATGTTTGATGCAAGCTTAGGAAAACGTGGTATCCTTAAAGATTACCACCGACTGAGAGACACCGTGTTACCTGTGCTAGGCGTCACCAGCTGAGAAACGCCGTGTTACCTGTGCTAGGCGTCATCAGCTGAGAGACGCCGCGTTACCTGTGCTAGGCGTCACCAGCTGAGAAACGCCGTGTTACCTGTGCTAGGCGTCATTAGCTGAGAGACACCGCGTTACCTGTGCTAGGCGTCACCATCTGAGAGACGCCGTGTTACCAGTGCTAGGCGTCACCATCTGAGAGACGCGGCGCTAGACCAGACAGTCGCTGTAAGTCACTGCCCTCACCTGTGCCCTTGAACTCTCTCCTCTGGTTGGTCATGCTGCTGTTGCTGTCTCCTGTTGCTGCTGTTGTTTGTCCTGTTGCTGCTGTTTGTGCTATTGCTGTCTCCTGTTGCTGCGGTTGTTAGGTCTTTCTGGTGGTAGTCTTTCCATGCCTGTATACAGTAATCCACACTGGAACGAACTGGAGATTTGTGCAGTTAAAGGAGCATGTTCCCGTCGTTGTATTCAGAGGTAAGCTTTATAAATCCCAAACTTCGATTTACTTTTGTCACTGCTGCCCCCAGTTGTTGCGCCGTCTTCAGTGAATGATCTATCGCAACGCCAAGAACTTTCTCCTTATCGACAGTATCCAGGAAAGTGTTATTAAACAGAATAGTTGTGATTGGATTGTTGTCTTCTATTATGTAATGTTAAAGATCTTTTGCCAGTCTCAAGACCATTTGAACAGCTCATGCAGGTCTTTCTACATTGTTGCGACGTCGTCTTGATTTGCTACCTTCCCCAATATCTTTGTGTCGTCCACAAAATTGACAATGTGACTCGATATGCTTTCACCTATGTCGTTTATGTAGATGACAAACAGGGTGGGTCCAAAGATAGAGCCTTGTGGTACTCCACTGAATGTACTCCATTTATTACCACTCTTTGTTGCCAGTCTTCGAGTCAATTGTTAATCCACAGCAAAATCTTGCCTGTGATGCCATGTGCCAGGATCTTAGAGGCCAGTCGTGCATGTGGGTCTTTGTCAAACGTTTAGGAGAAATTAATGTACAACACATCTACTGGTGAGCCTTGGTCACGTAGTCTGTAACTGTTAACGTTTCAAGGAACGTGATTAAGTTTGTCAGACAGAATTTTCTTTCTATGAAACCGTGTTGCGCTGTGTTGATAAGACTGTGTTGATAAGACTGTGTTCGGTCTGGTGTTGGATGATGGCGTCCCTCAGAATTTTCTCAAAGAGATTGCATTTATGTGACGGGCCTGCAGTTTTCCGCTGCACCTTTCCTACTCCTTCATGTGTATTAGGTGACGTTGACTGATTTCGAGTCCCTATAGGCGCTTTACCCTGATCCAAGGATTTGCTGAATAAAAGTCTTAGTGGGGTGCAGATCACGTGAGGACCTTGCACGGTGTATGTCACTTCAATATTTTTATTTTATTTACGTGCTGTCGTGTTTGTACAGCATATGTATGTGAAAGTGTTTATATATTGAAGGTATTGTTGTTAATATTAATTAAATGCATAAAATTTAATAGTATTTGTTTTAATTATTACTAGTTTAATTATTATTATTTTTATTATTATTATTATTATTATTATTATTATTATTATTATTAATATTATTATTATTATTATTAATTATTATTATTATTACTAATTATTATTATTGTTATTATTATTATTATTAATTATTATTATTATTATTATTATTATTATTATTATTATTATTATTAATTATTATTATTATTTTAATTATTATTATTATTAATTATTATTATTATTATTATTATTATTATTATTATTATTATTATTATTATTATTATTATTATTTATTATCTAATATACTATAGAAATAGCCGTGTGTGTGTCTGTTCTGGGCAGCCAAAATGGCACAATCGGTTTTTCATCAAACTTGATGGAAAAATCGCAAAAAATTCGTCGAGTGGAACAAACCTGGTCCCATGTCGATGGTTTCTTTAGGAAGGCATTAATTAATCATTTTGTCGCTGTACGCTATCAGCCGGACGGCGGTTGCTCGCTAGCCAAGCACGAGCGTTCAATCTTTCACCTGGCATGAAGGGCCCACGTTCACTTGTTATAAACTATGAAACATAATATTTCTGGTAATATCGTCTTGATTTTCCTGGGACGAGTTCGATGGTGTTCTGTCTCTAGTTTATTCCTTCTTGCTATTTGGTTCCCGGTCAGTGCAAAATTCTTTATGTTCTGCAAACCATATTTGACACATGAAAGGGCGCCAAACTTATTTTAAGATTACTACTACTACTACCAATAATAATAATAATCTGTTGTAAGTGATAAGGTTAATGACTCTATAAAATAATATAAATCAGCGTAAATTTCTCGTGTTTCTCTTTCTAGGTCCCCTTACGTCGTGTTTTGCCTGTGTGGGGTAATTCTGATTTGGGTGACTCAGCTTCCTTCCCACCTTATTCTCCCTCACCCCACTGTACACATCACATCACTTTACAGGTAAAATGATTACTATATACGGTACCTGGAACATCCAGTCTGTTCCTGGAAGCTTCCAATTATCAAACACCACAGGGATCTTGCTTTGGTAGAGGTGTCGCATTATGATCATCTTGGCGTCAACATCCTGAAGATCTGCCAACCTCCTCACCAGCTTGTTCTCCTTCAGGATGGGTTTGGCTTTTCTGTAACCATGTAACAAGTAATTTAATTAAGTGTCTGTCCTGTGATGAAAGAGCTAGCTGTTTTGGTTGTGTTTAGGTGGATGGGCACTGTGTTTTGGTTGGGTTCACGTGGATGGGTACTGTGTTTTGGTTGTGTTTAGGTGGATGGGCACTGTGTTTAGGTTGTGTTTAGGATGGATGGGTACTGTGTTTTGGTTGGGTTCACGTGGATGGGTACTGTGTTTAGGTTGTGTTTAGGATGGATGGGCACTGTGTTTAGGTTGTGTTTTAGGATGGATGGGTACTGTGT